>NC_135497.1:436495950-436750951 GCF_052857255.1 Amblyomma americanum
CGATCACAGGGCTGAATTCACGAGGGCTAGTTCTTGGGCTAGTTGGCATTCTTTATTTAAGATCAGTTTTTCAGTGCAACGGCATAGATCCACAAAGAAAGACGGAAGATAAGAAAGATGAGCGCAGTGCTGACTTCAGCAGGGTTAGTTCTCTGCTTAGTTGGTATTCTTGATTCAAGCTCACAGTTTTTCAATGCAACGGCAAAGTGCCAAAAAAAGGAAAAGATAAAAACGAACACAGGGCTGACTTCGTAATGGTTAGTTCTTAGGCTAGTTGGTATTCTTCATTCAAGCTCACATAGTTTTTCAGCGGAACGGAACGGCATAGAGCCAAAGAAATGAAGGAAGAGGAGAAGGACGAACACAGGGCTGACTTCAGTAGGGTTAGTTCTTCGGTTAGTTGGTATTCTCTATTCAAGCTCATAGTTTTTCAGTGCAACGCGCACAGCCAAATAAAAGCAGGAAGTGGAGAAGGAAGAACACAGTGCTGACTTCATTGGAGGTTGTTATTGGGCTTGTTGGTATTCTTGATTCAAGCTCAGTTTTTCAGTACGAGCACATGCCAAAGATAATAACAAGAATAAACACTGTGCTGAATTCAGTAGCGTTACTTCTTTTGCTAGTGGGTATTCTTGATTCAAGCTCATTTTTCTGCCCAATTGCACACAGCCAAAGTAAAGAAGCAAGAGAAGAAAGACAAACGCGGCGCTGACTACAATGGAGGTAGTTCTTGGGCAAGTTCGTATTCTTGATTCAAGCTCATAGTTTTTCAGTGCAACGGCACTGAAAACACGGCGCTAGCTAGAGTGGAGGTAGTTCTTGGGCAAGATGGTATTCTTGATTCAAGCTCATAGTTATTCAGTGCAACGGCACACAGGCAAAGAACAGAAAGAACCGAAGAAGGACGAACAGAGTTCTGACTTCAGTAGAGTTGATTTTTGGGCTAGCTATTATTTTTCTTAAAGCTCTTAAGTTTTCATCACAACGGCACGCGGCCAAAAATAAGCAGGAATATAAAAAAGATGAGCAAAGGGCTGACTTCAGCAGGGTTAGTTCTTGGATTAGTTGGTATTCTTGATTCAAGATCACAGTTTTTCAGTGCAAAGGCAAAGTGCCAAAAAAAGGAAAAGAAAGAAACGAACACAAGGCTGACTTCATAATGGTTAGTTCTTGGGCTACTTGGTATTCTTGGTTCAAACTTATATTCTTTCAACGCAATGAAACAGAGCCAAAAAAACGAAGGAAGATAAGAAATACAAACACAGGGTTGACTTCAGTAGGGTTATTTATTATTCTTTATTCAAACTCACAGTTTTTCAGTGCAACGACACAGAGCCAAAAAATTATGAAAGACAAGAAAAACGAACACAGGGCAGAATTCAGTTGGGCTAGTTGTTGGTCTTGTGGGCATTCTTGATTCAAGGTCAGCTTTTCAGTGCAACGGCACAGAGCCACAATGAAAAGACGGAAGAGAAGATGAACACAGGGCTGACTTCAGTAGGGTTAGTTCTTGGCTTAGTTTGTATTCTTGATTCAAGCTCACTGTTTTTCAGTGCAACGGCAAAGCGCCAAAAAACGGAAAAGAAGAAAAACGAACGCCGCGCTGACTTCAGTAGAGGTTGCTCTTGGGCGTGTTGATATTCTTCATTCAAGCTCACATAGTTTTTCAGCGCAACAGCACAGAGCCAAAGAAAAGAATGAAGAGAAGGACGAACACAGGGCTGACTTCAATAGCGTTAGTTCTTGGGTTAGTTGGTATTCTTGATTCAAGCTCACAGTTTTTCATTGCAACACACACAGCCATACAAAAGCAGTAAGTGGAGAAGGACGAACACAGGCTGACTTCAGCACAGTCAGTTCTTGGGTTAGTTGGCATTCTTGATTCAGACTAAAACATTTTCGCTGCAGCGACACACAGCCTGAGAAAAGAAGGACGAACACAGCGCTGATTTCAGTAGAGGTTGCTCTTGGGCTAGTTGGTATTCTTGATTCAAGCTCAGCTTTTCAGTACAAGCACATAACCAAAGATAATAAGAGAGATAAACAAATTGCTGACTTCAGTAGTGTTACTTTTTTTGCTAGTGGGTATTCTTGATTCAAGGTAAAAAATTTTTCTGCACAACTGCACAGAGCCAAAGTAAAGAAGGCAGTGAAGAAAGACAAACACGCCGCTGTCAACAGTGGAGGTAGTTCTTGGAGTTGTTGGTATTCTTGATTCACGCATAGTTTTTCAGTGCAACGGCACACAGGAACAAAATAAGGAACAGAAGGACGAACAGAGTGCTGACTTCAGTAGAGTTGATTTTTGGGCTAGTTATTAGTCTTGAATTAGGCTCTTAAGTTTTCGTAACAACTGCGCGAGGCCAAAAAAAGAGGAGGAAGAGAAGAATGACGAACACAATGCCGATTCCAGTAGATTTAGTTCTTGTGCTACTTGGTATTCTTGATCCAAACTTTGATTCTTTCAGCGCAATGCCACCGAGCCAAAAAACGACGGAAGAGAAGAAAACGAACACAGGGCTGACTTCAGTAGGGTTAGTTGTTATTCTTGATTCAAGCTCAGAGTTTTTCAGTGCAACGGCACAGAGCCAAAAAGATGGAAGACAAGAACAACGAGCAAAGGGCTGACTTCACTAGGGCTAGTTCTTGGGCTAGTTGGCATTCTTGATTCAAGCTCAGCTTTTCAGTGCGACGGCACAGAGCCACAACGAAAAGACGGAAGAGAAGAAAGATGAACACAGGGCTGAATTCATTAGAGTTTATTCTTGGGATAGTTGGTAATCCTAATTCAAGCTCATACTTTTTCAGCGCAACGGCACACAGCCAAAGAAAAGAAGGTGGATTAGCAGAAATACGAACACAGGGCTTTCTTAAGTAGGGATAGTTCTTGGGCTAGTTCGTATTCTTGATACAAGCTCATAGATAACAGCGCAGTGGCACACAGAAAAATAAATAAGGAAGAAAAGAAGGTCGAACACATCGCTGACTTCAAAAGAGTAAGTTTTTGAGCAAGTTGTTATTCTTGTTTCAGGCTCACTGTTTCAGTGCAACGGCACACAGCCAAAGAGAGAAGGAAGAAAAAGACAAACACAGCGCTGACTTCATTGGAGTTAGTTCTTGGGTTAGTTGGTATTCTTAATTCAAGTTCATAGTAATTCAGCGCAACGGCCCACAGCGAAAGAATTGTACACGGAAGAGCAAAAATACGAACACAGGTCTTACTTCAGTAGGATAAGTTCTTGGGATAGCTGGTATTTTTTATTCAAGCCCATAGTTTTTCAGCGCAACGGCACACAGCCAATGAAAATGAGGAAGTGAAGAAGGACGAACAGAGTTCTGACTTCAATAGAGTCAGTTCTTAGAATATTTGGTACTCTTGATTCAACCTCACAGTTTTCACCGCAATGGCACACAGCCAAAGGAAATAAGTACGAGAAGAGGGATGAACACAGCGCTGACTTCAGTAGAGTTAGTGTTTAGATTACTTGGTATTCTTGATTCAAGCTCATAGTTTTTCAGCGCAATGGCACACAGCCAAAGAAAAGAAGGAAGAGCAGAAGGACGAACACAGCGCTGACTTCAATAGAGTAATTTCTTAAGTTAGTTGGTATTCTTGATTCAAGCTCAGTTTTTCACCTCAACGGCACACAGCAAAAGAAAAGAAGCACGGACCCAGCGCTGACTTCAGTAGAGGTCGCTCTTGGGTTTGTTGGTATTCTTGATTCAAGCTCATAATTTTTCAGCGCGACGGCACACAGCCAAATAAAAGAAGGAAAAGAAGGGCGAACACAGCCCTGCCTTCATTAGAGTTAGTTCTTTGATTAGTTGGTATTCTTGATTCAAATTCAGTTTTTCAGTGCGATTGCACAGAGCCAATGAAAAGAATGAAGAGGAGAAGGGCGAACACAGGGCTGTCTTCAGCATGGTTGGTATCCTTGAATCGAGCTCATGGATTTTCAGCGCAACGGTACACAGCCAAAGAAAAGGAGGAAGACAGGAAAGACCAACACAGGGCTGTCTTCATAAGGGTTAGTTCTTGGGGCTAGTTGGCATCCCTGATTCAATTTCACAGCTTTCCAGAGCAATGGCACAGAGCCAAAAAAAGAGGCGGAAGAGAATAAACACGAACACAGGGCTGAGTTCAGTAGGGTTAGTTCTTTGGCTAGTTTGCACTCTTGATTCAAGATCACAGTTTTGCAGAGCAACGGCACAGAGCCAAAAGGAAGAAGCGAAGGACGAAACGAAACACAGGGCAGAATTCATTAGAGTTTATTCTTGGGATAGTTAGTATTCTTAATTCAAGCTCATACTTTATCAGCGCAACGGCACACAGCCAAAGAAAAGAAGGTGGAGTAGCAGAAATACGAACACAGGGCTTTCTTAAGTAGGGCTAGTTCTTGAGTTAGTTCGTATTTTTGATACACCTCATCGATTACAGCGTAGCGGCACACAGCCAAAGAAATAAGGAAGAAAAGAAGGTCGAACACATCGCTGACTTCAAAAGAGTTAGCTCTTGGGCTAGTTGTTATTCTTGTTTCAGGCTCACTGTTTCAGTGCAATCGCACACAGCCAAAGAAAGAAGGAAGAAAAAGACGATCACAGCGCTTACTTCATTGGAGTTAGTTCTTGGGTTAGTTGGTATTCTTAATTCAAGTTCATAGTAATTCAGCTCAACGGCCCACAGCGAAAGAAATGTACACGGAAGAGCAGAAATACGAACACAGGGCTTACTTCAGTAGGGTAAGTTCTTGGGATAGCTGGTATTTTTTATTCAAGCTCATAGTTTTTGAGCGCAACGGCACGCAGCCAATGAAAATAAGGAAGAGAAGGAGGACGAACAGAGTGCTCACTTCAATAGAGTTACTACTTAGAATATTTGGTACTCTTGATTCAACCTCACAGTAGAGTTAGTGTTTATATTAGTTGGTATTCCTGATTCAAGCTCAATTTTTCAGCGCAATGGCACACATCCAAAGAAGAGAAGAAGGAAGAGCAGAAGGACGAACACAGCGCTGACTTCAATAGAGTTATTTCTTAAGTTAGTTGGTATTCTTGATTCAAGCTCATAGTTTTTCACCGCAACGGCACACAGCAAAAGAAAAGAAGCACGCACCCAGCGCTGACTTCAGTAGAGTTCGCTCTTTGGTTTGTTGGTATTCTTGATTCAAGCTTAAAATTTTTCAGCGCGACGGCACACAGCCAAATAAAAGAAGAAAAAGAGCGAACACGGCCCTGCTTTCATTAGACTTAGTTCTTTGATTAGTTGGTATTCTTGATTCAAATTCACAGTTTTTCAGTGCGATGGCACAGAGCCAAAGAAAAGAAGGAAGAGGAGAAGGGTAAACACAGGGCTGACTGCAGTAGGGTTAGTTCTTGAATTAGTTGGCTTTCTTGATTCAAGCTCATCGATTTTCTGCGCAATGCTACACAGCCAAAGAAAAGAAAGAAGACAAGAAGAACGAACACAGTTCTGACTTCTATAGAGTTAGTTTATATGTTAGGTGGTATTTTCGATTCAAGCTCATAGTTTTCAGCGCTACGGCACACACCGAAAGAAAAGAAGGAAGAGAAGAAGCACGTATACAGCGCTGACATCAGTAAAGTTATTTCTTAGATGACTTGGTATTGATTCATACAGTTTTTCAGCGCAACGGCGCACAGCCAAAGAAAAGAAGCAGGAAGAGAAGAACGGAAACAAAGCTGACTTCAGTGGAGTTAGTTCTTAGATTAGTTGGCATTCTTGATTCAAGCTCATAGTTTTTCAGCGCAACGGCGCACAGGAAAAAAAGAGGGAAGAGGAGAAGGATGTAAACAGCGCTGACTTCAGTAGAGTTAGTTCTTGGATTAGTTGGGATTCTTGATTCCAGCTCATAGTTTCTCAGTGCAGCGGCATCGAGCCAAAGAAAACAAGGAAGAGGAGAATGACGAACACAGGACTGACTTCAGTAATGTCAGTTCCTATGTTTTTGGTATTATTGATTCAAGCTCATAGTCTTTCAGCGCAACGACACAGAGCCCAAGAAAAGAAGGAAGACTAGAAGGACGAACACAGGCCTGATTTCAATAGGGTTAGTTTTTCGTTTAGTTGGCATTCTTGATTTAAGCTCATAGTTTTTCAGTATAACGGCACACAGCGAAAGATAATAAGAAATAATAGAAGGTCAAACACGGTGCTGACTTAAGTAGAGTTAGTTCTTTTGCTAGAGGGTGTTCTTGATTCAAGCTCGCAGTTTTTCTGCGCAATGGCGCACAGCCAAAGAAAAGATGGAAGAGAAGAAGGACAAACACGGCACTGACTAATGTGCATAGAGTTCGTACTTGGGCCAGTTGGTATTCTTGATTCAAGCTCATAGTTTTCAGTGCAATGGCACACATGCAGAGAAAACAGGGAACAGGCGAATGTCGAACAGAGTGCTGACTTAAGTAAAGTTGTTCTTGGGCTAGATAATAATATTGATGCAAGCTCTTAAATGTTCATCAGAAATGCAAGCCACCGAAGAAAACAAAGGGATGAACACAGCCTGACTTCAGTAGAGTGTATTCTTGGGCTAGTCGGTATTGTTGATTCAAGCTGAGTTTTTCAGCGCAGCGAAACACAAAGAAAACAAGAAGGAACAGGAGGACAAACACAGCACTGACTTCTGTAGGGTTAGTTCTTGGGCTAGTTGGTGTTCTTGTTTCGATATCATACTTTTTCAGTGCAATGCCACACAGCCAAAGAAAAGAAAAACGAAAAGAAGGGCGAAGACAGCACTGACTTCAGTACAGAGAACTATTGGGCTATAGGGTATTCTTTTTTCAGATTTCCATCGCGACTGCGCGGAGCCAAAGAAAAGAAGACGGAAGAGAAGGACGAACACAGCGGTCACATTAGTTGATTACTTCTTGGGCTGGTTGGTATTTTGATTAGGGCTCATGGTTTTCGATTGCAATGGTACACAGACAAAGAAGAGAACAAAGAGAAGAACGGCGAACAGAGCACTGACTTCAGTAGAAATAATTCTTAGGCTAGTCGGTATTCTTAATTCAAGCTCATAGTTTTTCAGCGCAACTGTACACAGCCAGAGAAAAGAAGGAACCGAAGGACAAACACAGCACTGACTGCAGTAGAGGTAGTTCTCGGGCAAGTTGGTATCCTTGATTGAAGCTCATTGTTTCAGCGCAACGTCACAAAGCCAAAGAGAATAAGAAGGAAAAGAAGAAGAAACACAATGCTGAATTCAGTTGAGTTAGTATTTGGGCTAGTTAGTATTCTCGATTCAAGCTCATACATTTAGAACGCGATGGCAGACACCCAAATAAGAGAAGGCAAAGAAGGGCAAGCACAATGACAACTTCAGTAGAGTTTGTTCTTGAGCTAGTGGGTATTCTTGATACAAGCTCATATTATTTAGCAGAATAGCACGCAGCTGAAGAAAACAACGAAGAAAAGGACGAACACAATGGTGTCTTCAGTTGAGAGGATTTTTGGGCTAGGTAATAAAACGACTGAAGACTAGAAAGACGAACACAGTGCTGAGTTCAGTAAGGTTAGTTCTAGGGTTATTTGGTAATCTTGATTCAAGCTCACATTTTTTGAGTGCAACAGCACAGAGCCAAAAGAAAGACAGAATAGAAGATGAACACAGGTCTGACTTCAAAAGGGTTAGTTCTCGGGTTAGTATGTATTCTTGATTCAAGCTGACAGTTTTCAGTGCAACGGCACAAAGCAAAAAAAGACAAAAGAGAAGAAAAAGAACACTTGGCTGACTTCACTAGGCTTAGTTCTTATTAGTTGGTATTCTTGATTCAAGCTCACAGGTTTTCAGTGCAACGACATAGAGCCAAAAAAAAACGGAGGAGATAAAAGACAAACACAGGGCTGACTTCAGTACTGTTAGTTCTTAGGCTAGTTGGTAGTATTGATTCAAGGTCATAGTTTTTCAGAGCAACGGCACACAGCCAGATAATACAAGGAAGTGAATAAGGACGAACACAGAGGTTACATCGGTAGAGTTAGTTCTTAGATTAGTTGGTATTTTTGATTCAATGTCATAGATTTTCAGCGCAACGGCTCACAGCTGAAGAAAAGAAGGAAGAGAAGAGTACGAACACAGCGCTGACTTCAATAGAGTTGCTTGTTAGTTTAGATATTATTATTGGCTCAAGATCACAGTTTGTCTGTGCACGGCACGCAGCCAAAGAAACGAAGAAGGAAGAGAAGAAGGTAGAACACAGCGCTGGTGTGATAAGAGCTAGTTCTTGGGATAGTTGGTGTTCTTGATTCATGCTCAATTTTTTTCAGCGCAATGGCACACATCCAAAGAAAATAACTAAGGTTAGAAGGACGAAAACAGCGCTAACTTCAGTAGGGTTAGTTCTTAGATTAGTTGGTATTCTTGGTCGAAGCTCATAATTTTTCAGCGCAATGGCACACAGCCAAAAAATTTAAGAAAAATGAAAGACGAACACAGCACTGACTTCAGTAGAGTTAGTTCTTGGACATTATTCTTGATTCAAGCCCAGTTTTACAGGGCAAAGGCACACAACCAAAGAAAATGAGAAGGAAGAGGAGAACAAACACCGCGCCGACTTCAGTAGAGTCAGATTTTCGACTTGTTATTCTTGATTCAAGCTCAGCTTTTCACCGCAACAGCGCAAAGCCAAGGAAGAGAAGATGGTAAAGAAGGAGGACGAACACAGCGCTCATTTCAGGTGAATTGGTTCTTAGGAGAGTTGGTATTCTTGAATCAAGCTCACAGCTTTTCAGTGCAACGGCAAACAGCCAAAGAAAAAAAAGCAGGGAGAAGGACGAACACCGCACTGACTTCAATAGAGTAAGTACTTAGGTTAGTTAGTATTCTTGATTGAAGTGCAACGGCAAACAGCCAAAGAAAAGAAGGAAGAACACAGCGCTGACTTCATTAGAGTTAGTTCTTGGGTTAGTTGTTATTCTTTATTCAAGCTAACAGTTTTTCAGCGCAATGGCAAACAGCGAAAGAAAAGAGGGAACAGAAGAAGCACGTACACAGCGCTGACTTCAGTAGAGTTATTTTTTAGACTAGTTGGTATTGATTCATAATCACAGTTTTTCTGCGCAACGGCTCACAGCCAAAGAAAAGAAGGAAGAGGAGAAGGATGTGCACAGCGCTGACATCAGTAGAGTTAGTTCTTGGATTAGTTGGGATTCTTGATTCAAGCTCATAGTTTCTCAGCGAAACAGCACAGAGCCCAAGAAAAGAAGGATGGGCAGAGAGACGAACACAGGGCTCACTTCATTAGAATTAGTTCATCGGTTAGCTGGTATTCTTGATTCAAGCTCATAGTTTTGCAGCCCAACGGCACACAGCCAAAGAAAAGAAGCAGGGAGAAGGACGAACACCGCACTGACTTCAATAGAGTAAGTACTTAGGTTAGTTAGTATTCTTGATTGAAGTGCAACGGCAAACAGCCAAAGAAAAGAAGGAAGAACACAGGGCTCACTTCATTAGAATTAGTTCATCGGTTAGTTGGTATCCTTGATTCAAGCTCATAGTTTTGCAGCCCAACGGCACACAGCCAAAGAAAAAAGGAAGAGGAGAAGGACGAACACAGCGCTGACTTCAATGAAGTTAGTTCTTAGGTTAGGCGGTATTCTTGCTTCAAGCTCATAGATTTTCACCGCAACGGTACACATCCAGAGAAAAGAAGAAGGACGAACACAACGCTGACATCAGTGAAGGTTGCTCTTGGGCTAGTTGGTATTCTTGATTCAAGCTCAAAGATTTTTTCAGCGCAACGCACACAGCCAAAGAAATGCGGGAAGTGGAGAAAGGCGAACACAGGGCTCACTTCAGCAGGGTTAGTTCTTGGGTTAGTTGGTATTCTTGATTAAAGCGAATAGTTTTTCAGCGCACAAGCAAAGAGCCAAAGAAAAGAAAGAAGAGGAGAAGGACGAAAACAGTGCTGACTTCATGAGAGTTACTTCTTTTGCTAGTTGGTATTCTTGATTCAAGCTCATTTTTCTGCACAATTGCACACAGCCAAAGTAAAGAAGGAAGAGAAGAAAGACGAACACGGTGCTGCCTACAATGGAATAAGTTCATGGGCAAGTTGGTATTCTTGTTTCAAGCTCATAGTTTTCACCGCATTGGCACACAACAACAAAAATAAGGAAGAGAGGACAGATGAACGCAGCGCTGACTTCAGTAGAGTTAGTTCTCAGATTTGTTGGTATTCTTGATTCAGGCTCATCGTTTTTCAGCGCAACGGCGCACAGCGAAAGAAAAGAGAAAGGACGAGAAGAACGAACAAACCGCTGACTTCACTGGAGCTAGCTCTTTAGTTAGGTGGTATTCCTAATTCAATCAAAAACATTTTCGCTGCAACGGCACACAGCCAGAGAAAAGAAGGACGAACACAGCGCTGATTTCAGAAGAGGTTGCTCTTGGTCTAGTTGGTATTCTTGATTTAAGCTCACATAGTTCTTCAGCGCAACGACACAGAGCCAAAGAAAAGAAGGAAGAGGAGGACGAACACAGGGATGACTTCAGTAGGGTTAGTTCTTTCTTTTAGTTGGTATTCTTGATTCAATCTCATAGTTTTTCAGTGCAACACACACAGCGAAAGAAAAGAAGGAAGTGGAGAAGGACGAACACAGGGCTGACTTCAGCAGGGTTAGCTCTTGGGTTAGTTGGTATTCTTGATTCAAGCTCATAGTTTTAGAGCGCAACAGCACAGAGCCAAAGAAAAGAAAGAGGAGGAAAAGGACGAACACAGTGTTGACTTCAGTAGGGGTTGTTCTTGGCTAGTTGGTATTCTTGGATCAAGCTCAGTTTTTCAGTGCATGCACAAAGTCAAAGATAATAAGAATGATAAACACAGTGCTGACTTCAGTAGAGGTCACTCTTGGGCTAGCTGGTATTCTTTCTTCAAGCTCATTATTTTTCAGCGCGAAGGCACACCGCTAATGAATATTGGAAAGATGAGAAGGACAAACACAACGCCGACTTCAGAAGAGTTAGGTTATGGGCTGGTTGGTATTGTTGATTCAAGCTCATAATTTTTCACCGCAACGGCACACAGCCAAAGAAAAAAGGAAAACAAGGGCGAACACAGCCCTGCCTTGATTAGAGTTAGTTCTTGTGCTACTTGGTATTCTTATAGTCTTTCAGCGCAATTTCACAGAGAAAAAAACGACGGAAGAGAAGGCAAACACAGGGCTGACTTCACTAGGGTTAGTTGGTATTTTTGATTCAAGCTCAAAGTTTTTCAGTGCAACGACAAAGTCCAAAAATACGAAAGACCAGTTACTTCTCGGGCTGGTTGGTTTTCTTGGTTCAAGCTCATAGTTTTTCAGCGCAACGGCACGCAGCCAAAGAAAAGTAGACTGAAGAGGATAAATACAAACACAGATCTTACCTCACAAGGGTAAGTTAATGGGATAGTTGGTATACTTTATGCAAGTTCATAGTTTGCAAAGCGATGGCACACAGCCAAATAAAATGACGAAAAGAAGAAGGAGGAACACAGTACTGACTTCCTTAGAGTTAGTTCTCAGATTAGTTGGTATTCTTGATTCATGCTCATAGATTTTCAGCGCATCGGCGCACAGCCCGAAAAAAGAAGGACGTGAAAGACGAACACAGCGCTGACTTCAATGGAGTTAGTTCTTAGGTTAGTTGGTATTCTTGATTCAAGCTCAAAGGTTTTCTCTGCAACGGCACACAGCAAGAGAAAAGAAGTAGGACGAACACAGCGCTGACTTCAGTAGAGGTTGCTCTTGGGCTAGTTGATATTCATGATTCAAGCTCACATAGTTTTTCAGCGCAACAGCACCGAGCCAAAGAAAAGAAATAAGAGGAAAAGGGCGAAACAGTGCTGACTTCATGAGAAGTAGTTCTTGGGCTAGTTGGTATTCTTGATTCAAATTGATAGTTTTTCAGTGCGATGGCACAGAGCCAATGAAATAAGGATGAGGAGAAGGGCGAACACAGGGCTGACTTTAGTATGGTTAGTATTATTGATTCCAGCTCATAGATTTTAAGCGGAACAGTACACAGCCAAAGAAAATAAGGAAGAGAAGAAAGAAGAACACAGGGCTGACTTCAGTAAGGTTAGTTCTTGGGTTATTAGGTGTTTTTGATTTAAGCTCACAGTTTTTCACTGCAACGGCGCTTAGCCAAAACTCGACAGAAGAAAACCAAGACGAACACAGGGCTAAACTTCTGTAGGGTTAGATCTTGGGTAGGTGGCATTCTTGATTCAAGCTGACAGTTTTTCAATGCAACGGCAAAGAGCCAAAAAAAACGAAAGAAAAGAAAAACAAATACAGTGCTGACTTCAGTAGGGTTAGTTCTTGGCTTAGTTTATATACTTGATTCAACCTCACAGTTTTTCAGCGCAACGGCACAGAGCCAAATAAAAAGATTGAAGACAAGAAAAACGAACACAGGGCTGAATTCACTAGGGCTAGTTCTTGAGCTAGCTGCCATTCTTGATTCAAGCTCAGTTTTTCAGTGCAACGGCACAGAGCCACAAAGAAAAGACGGAAGAGAAGAAAGATGAAAATAGGGCTGACTTCAATAGGGTTAGTTCTTGGCTTAGTTGGTATTCTTGATTCAAGCTCACAGTTTTTCAGTGCAACTGCAAAGTGCCAAAAAAACGGGAGAAGAAAAACGAACAAGGCTGACTTCATAAGGGTTAGATCTTGGGCTAGTTGGTATTCTTGATTCAAGCTCACATAGCATTTCAGTGCGATGGCACAGAGCCAATGAAAAGAAGGAAGAGGAGAAAGGCGAACACAGGGCTGAGTTCAGTAGGTTTAGTTCTTGAATTTGTTAGTATTCTTGATTCCAGCTCATAGGTTTTCAGTGCAACAGCACAGAGCCACAAAAAAAACGGAAGAGAAGAAAGAACAACAAAGCTGACTTCAGTGGAGTTAGTTCTTAGATTAGTTGGCATTCTTGATTCAAGCTCATAGTTTTTCAGCGCAACGGCGCACAGGAAAAAAAGAGGGAAGAGGAGAAGGATGTAAACAGCGCTGACTTCAGTAGAGTTAGTTCTTGGATTAGTTGGGATTCTTGATTCCAGCTCATAGTTTCTCAGTGCAGCGGCATCGAGCCAAAGAAAACAAGGAAGAGGAGAATGACGAACACAGGACTGACTTCAGTAATGTCAGTTCCTATGTTTTTGGTATTATTGATTCAAGCTCATAGTCTTTCAGCGCAACGACACAGAGCCCAAGAAAAGAAGGAAGACTAGAAGGACGAACACAGGCCTGATTTCAATAGGGTTAGTTTTTCGTTTAGTTGGCATTCTTGATTTAAGCTCATAGTTTTTCAGTATAACGGCACACAGCGAAAGATAATAAGAAATAATAGAAGGTCAAACACGGTGCTGACTTAAGTAGAGTTAGTTCTTTTGCTAGAGGGTGTTCTTGATTCAAGCTCGCAGTTTTTCTGCGCAATGGCGCACAGCCAAAGAAAAGATGGAAGAGAAGAAGGACAAACACGGCACTGACTAATGTGCATAGAGTTCGTACTTGGGCCAGTTGGTATTCTTGATTCAAGCTCATAGTTTTCAGTGCAATGGCACACATGCAGAGAAAACAGGGAACAGGCGAATGTCGAACAGAGTGCTGACTTAAGTAAAGTTGTTCTTGGGCTAGATAATAATATTGATGCAAGCTCTTAAATGTTCATCAGAAATGCAAGCCACCGAAGAAAACAAAGGGATGAACACAGCCTGACTTCAGTAGAGTGTATTCTTGGGCTAGTCGGTATTGTTGATTCAAGCTGAGTTTTTCAGCGCAGCGAAACACAAAGAAAACAAGAAGGAACAGGAGGACAAACACAGCACTGACTTCTGTAGGGTTAGTTCTTGGGCTAGTTGGTGTTCTTGTTTCGATATCATACTTTTTCAGTGCAATGCCACACAGCCAAAGAAAAGAAAAACGAAAAGAAGGGCGAAGACAGCACTGACTTCAGTACAGAGAACTATTGGGCTATTGGGTATTCTTTTTTCAGATTTCCATCGCGACTGCGCGGAGCCAAAGAAAAGAAGACGGAAGAGAAGGACGAACACAGCGGTCACATTAGTTGATTACTTCTTGGGCTGGTTGGTATTTTGATTTAAGCTCATGGTTTTCGATTGCAATGGTACACAGACAAAGAAGAGAACAAAGAGAAGAACGGCGAACAGAGCACTGACTTCAGTAGAAATAATTCTTAGGCTAGTCGGTATTCTTAATTCAAGCTCATAGTTTTTCAGCGCAACTGTACACAGCCAAAGAAAAGAAGGAACAGAAGGACAAACACAGCACTGACTGCAGTTGCTTGTTAGTTTAGATATTATTATTGGCTCAAGATCACAGTTTGTCTGTGCACGGCACGCAGCCAAAGAAACGAAGAAGGAAGAGAAGAAGGTAGAACACAGCGCTGGTGTGATAAGAGCTAGTTCTTGGGATAGTTGGTGTTCTTGATTCATGCTCAATTTTTTTCAGCGCAATGGCACATATCCAAAGAAAATAACTAAGGTTAGAAGGACGAAAACAGCGCTAACTTCAGTAGGGTTAGTTCTTAGATTAGTTGGTATTCTTGGTCGAAGCTCATAATTTTTCAGCGCAATGGCACACAGCCAAAAAATTTAAGAAAAATGAAAGACGAACACAGCACTGACTTCAGTAGAGTTAGTTCTTGGACATTATTCTTGATTCAAGCTCAGTTTTACAGGGCAAAGGCACACAACCAAAGAAAATGAGAAGGAAGAGGAGAACAAACACCGCGCCGACTTCAGTAGAGTCAGATTTTCGACTTGTTATTCTTGATTCAAGCTCAGTTTTTCACCGCAACAGCGCAAAGCCAAGGAAGAGAAGATGGTAAAGAAGGAGGACGAACACAGCGCTCATTTCAGGTAAATTGGTTCTTAGGAGAGTTGGTATTCTTGAATCAAGCTCACAGCTTTTCAGTGCAACGGCAAACAGCCAAAGAAAAGAAGGAAGAACACAGCGCTGACTTTATTAGAGTTAGTTCTTGGGTTAGTTGTTATTCTTTATTCAAGCTAACAGTTTTTCAGCGCAATGCACACAGCGAAAGAAAAGAGGGAACAGAAGAAGCACGTACACAGCGCTGACTTCAGTAGAGTTATTTTTTAGACTAGTTGGTATTGATTCATAATCACAGTTTTTCAGCGCAACGGCTCACAGCCAAAGAAAAGAAGGAAGAGGAGAAGGATGTGCACAGCGCTGACATCAGTAGAGTTAGTTCTTGGATTAGTTGGGATTCTTGATTCAAGCTCATAGTTTCTCAGCGAAACAGCACAGAGCCCAAGAAAAGAAGGATGGGCAGAGAGACGAACACAGGGCTCACTTCATTAGAATTAGTTCATAGGTTAGTTGGTATTCTTGATTCAAGCTCATAGTTTTGCAGCCCAACGGCACACAGCCAAAGAAAAGAAGCAGGGAGAAGGACGAACACCGCACTGACTTCAATAGAGTAAGTACTTAGGTTAGTTAGTATTCTTGATTGAAGTGCAACGGCAAACAGCCAAAGAAAAGAAGGAAGAACACAGGGCTCACTTCAGTAGAATTAGTTCATCGGTTAGTTGGTATCCTTGATTCAAGCTCATAGTTTTGCAGCCCAACGGCACACAGCCAAAGAAAAAAGGAAGAGGAGAAGGACGAACACAGCGCTGACTTCAATGGAGTTAGTTCTTAGGTTAGGCGGTATTCTTGCTTCAAGCTCATAGATTTTCACCGCAACGGTACACATCCAGAGAAAAGAAGAAGGACGAACACAACGCTGACATCAGTGAAGGTTGCTCTTGGGCTAGTTGGTATTCTTGATTCAAGCTCAAAGATTTTTTCAGCGCAACGCACACAGCCAAAGAAATGCGGGAAGTGGAGAAAGACGAACACAGGGCTCACTTCAGCAGGGTTAGTTCTTGGGTTAGTTGGTACTCTTGATTAAAGCGAATAGTTTTTCAGCGCACAAGCAAACAGCCAAAGAAAAGAAAGAAGAGGAGAAGGACGAAAACAGTGCTGACTTCATGAGAGTTACTTCTGTTGCTAGTTGGTATTCTTGATTCAAGCTCATTTTTCTGCACAATTGCACACAGCCAAAGTAAAGAAATAAGCGAAGACAAACGCGGCGCTGGCTACAGCGGAGGTAGTTCTTGGGCAAGTTGGTATTCTTGATTCAGGCTCATAGTTTTTCAGTGCAATGGCACTGAAAACACGGAGCTGGCTAGATTGGAGGTAGTTCTTGGGCAAGATTGTATTCTTGATTCAAGGTCGTAGTTTTTCAGTGCAACGGCACACATTCAAAGAAAAGAAGGAACCAAAGAAGGACGAACAGAGTTCTGACTTCAGTAGAGTTGATTTTTGGGCTAGCTATTATTTTACATTCAAGGTCTTAAGTTTTCATCACAACGGCACGCGGCCAAAAATAAGGAGGAAGATAAAAAAGATGAGCACAGGGTTGACTTCAGCAGGGTTACTTCTTGGCTTGGTTGGTATTCTTGATTCAAGCTCACAGTTTTTCAGTGCAAAGGCAAAGGGACAAAAAACGGAAAAGAAAGAAACGGACACAGGGCTGACTTCATAATGGTTAGTTCTAGGGCTACTTGGTATTCTTGGTTTAAACTTATATTCTTTCAACGCAATGGCACAGAGCCAAAAAATCGACGGAAGAGAAGAAATACGAACAAAGGGTTGACTTCAGTAGGGTTACTTGTTATTCTTTATTCAAGCTCACAGTTTTTCAGTGCAACGGCACAGAGCCAAAAAAAGATGGAAGACAAGAGAAATGAGCACAGGACAGAATTCAGTTGGGCTAGTTCTTGGCCTTGTTGGCATTCTTGATTCAAGGTCAGCTTTTCAGTGCAACGGCACAGAGCCACAAAGAAAAGACGGAAGAGAAGATGAACACAGGGCTGACATCAGTAGGGTTAGTTCTTGGGCTAGATGGCATTCTCGATTCGAGCTCACACTTTTTCAGTGCAACGGCACAGAGCCAAAAAAAAGAAAGAATAGAAGGACGAACACAGCCCTTTCTTCATTAGAGTTAGTTCTTGGGTTAGTTTTATTCCTAATTCAAGCTCGCAGTTTTTGAGCGCCACGGCACACAGCCAAACATGGAGGAAGACAAGAAAGGTGAACACAGGGTTAAATTTTAGTAGGGTTAGTTCTTGGGTTTGTTGGTGTTCTAGATTCATACTCCCAGTTTTTTTTAGTGCAACGGCACAGGGCCCGAAAAAGACGTAAGAGAAGAAAGACGAACACAGGGCTGACGTCAGTAGGGTTAGCTCTTGGGCTAGTTGGCATTCTTGAATCAAGCTCATAGTTTTTCTGTGCAACGGCATAGAGCCAAAAAAAGAGAAGGAAGAGTAGAAACACGAACACAGGGCTGACTTCAGTAGGGTTAGATCTCAGGCTAGTTGGTATTCTTAATTCAAGCTCACATAGTTTTTCAGCACAATGGCACAGAGCCAAAGAAAAGAAGAAAGAGGATAAGGACGAACAAAGGGCTGACTTCAGTAGGGTTAGTTCTTCGGTTAGTTGGTATTCTTGATTGAAGCTCATAGTTTTTCCGTGCAACACACACAGCCAAAGAAAAGCGGGAAGTGGAGAAGTACGAACACAGGGCTGACTTCAGCAGGATTACTTCTTTTGCTAGTGGGCATCCTTGATTCAAGCTCATTTTTTGCACAATTGCACACAGCCAATGTAAAGAAGGAAGAGAAGAAAGACAAACGCGGCGCTGGCGACAGTGGAGGTAGTTCTTGGGCAAGTTGGCATTCTTGATTCAAGCTTATAGTATTTGAGTGCAACGACACACAGGCAAAGAAATGAAAAAACCGAAGAAGGACGAACAGAGTGCTGACTTCAGCATATTTGATTTTTGGTCTAGTTATAATTCTTGATTCAAGCTCTTAAATTTTCATCAATACGGCAAGTGGCCAAAAAAAGGAAGAAGAGAAGAAGAACGAATACAGTGCTGACTCCAGTAGAGTTAGTTCTTGGGCTACTTGCTATTCTTGGTTCAAACTTATATTCTTTCAGCGCAATGGCGCAGAGCCAAAAAACGACGAAAGAGAAGAAAGACGAACACTGGGCTGACTTCAGTAGCGTTAGTTCTTTGGCTTAGTTGGTATTCTTGATTCAAGCTCACAGTTTTTCAGTGCAACAGCAAAGTGCCAGAAATACGAAAGCATAAAAAGAAAATCACAGGAATGACTTTATAAGGGTTATTTCTCGAGCTAGTTGAAATTCCTAATTCAAGCTCATAGTTTTTTACCGCAACGGCACACAGCCAAGGAAAAGAAGAAGTACGGACACAACGCTGAATAAAGTACAGGTTGCTCTTGGGTTAGCTGGTATTCGTTCGTCAAGCTCATTAATTTTCAGCGCGACAGCACACCGCAAAAGAAAATTAGAGGGAAGAGAAAGACAAACACAGCGCCGACTTCAGTAGAGTTAGGTTTTTGGCTTGTTGGTATTGTTGATTCAAGCTCAGTTTTTCAGCGCAACGGCACGCAGCCAAAGAAAAGTAGACGGAAGAGGATAAATACACACAGATCTTACTTCACAAGGATAAGGTAATGGGATAGTTGGCATACTTTATGCAAGCTCATAGTTTTCAGAGCGATAGCACACAGCCAAGTAAAATGAGGAAGAGAAGAAGGATGAACACAGCACTGACTTCTTTCGAGTTAGTTCTCAGATTAGTTGGTATTCTTGATTCATGCTCATAGATTTTCAGCGCATCGGCGCACAGCCAAAAAAAAAGAAGGAAATGAAGGACGAACACAGCGCCGACTTCAATGGAGTTAGTTCTTAGGTTAGGTGGTATTCTTGATTCAATCTCAAAGATTTTCTCTGCAACGGCACACAGCCAGAGAAAAGAAGAAGGACGAACACAGCGCTGACCTCAGTAGAGGTTGCGCTTGGGCTAGTTGATATTCTTGATTCAAGCTCACATAGTTTTTCAGCGCAACAGCACCGAGCCAAAGAAAAGAAAGAAGAGTAAAAAGACGAAAACAGTGCTGACTTCATTAGAAATAGTTCTTGGGCTAGTTGGTATTCTTGATTCGAATTCAAAAGTTTTTCAGTGCGATGGCACAGAGCCAATGAAACAAGGAAGAGTAGAAGAGCGAACACATTGTTGACTTTAATATGGTTAGTATTCTTGATTCCAACTCATAGATTTTAAGCGGAACAGTACACAGCCAAAGAAAATAAGGAAGAGAAGGCGAACACAGGGCTGACTTCAGTAGGGTTAGTTCTTGGGTTATTTGGTATTCTTGATTTAAGCTCACAGTTTTTCAGTGCAACGGCACTTAGCCAAAAACTCGACAGAAGACAACAAAGGCAAACACAGGGCTAAACTTCTGTAGGGTTAGATCATGGGTTAGTTGGCGTTCTTGATTCATGCTCCCAGTTTTTTAGTGCAATGGCACAGAGCCAAAAAAAGACGAAAGAGTAGAAATACGAACACAGGGCTGACTTCAGTAGGGTTAGTTCTTGGCTTAGTTCATATTCTTGATTCAAGCTCACAGTTTTTCAGCGCAACTGCACAGAGCCAAAAAAAGATGAAAGACAAGAAAAACGAACACAGGGCTGAATTCACTAGCGCTAGTTCTTGGGCTAGTTGCCATTCTTGATTCAAGCTCAGTTTTTCAGTGCAACGGCACAGAGCCACAAAGAAAAGACGGAAGAGAAGGAAGATGAACACAGGGCTGACTTCGTAAGGGTTAGTTCTTGGGCTAGTTGGTATTCTTGATACAAGCTCACATAGTTTTTGAGTGCGATGGCACAGAGCCAATGAAAAGAAGAAAGAGGAAAAGGGCGAACACAGGGCGGAGTTCAGTAGGGTTAGCTCTTGAATTTGTTAGTATTCTTGATTCCAGCTCATAGGCTTTCAGCGGAACGGTACACAGCCAAAGAAAATAAGGAAGAGAAGAAAGACGAACACAGGGCTGACTTCATAATGGTGATTTTTTGGGCTAGTTGGCATTCCTGATTCAAGCTCATAGTTTTTCATAGCAATGCCACAGAGTTACAAAAAAAAGATGGAAGAAAAGAAATGCGAACACAGGGCTGATTTCAGCAGGGTTAGTTTTGGGTTGGTTGGTATTCTTGATTCCAGCTCACAGTTTTTCAGTGCAACGGCACACAGCCAAAAACATGACGCAAGACAAGAAAAACGAACACAGGGCTAAACTTAAGTAGGGTTTGTTCTTGGGTTAGTTGATGTTCTTGTTTCATGGTCCCAGTTTATCAGTGCAACAGCACAGAGCCAAAAAAAGATAGAAGAGAAGAAAGACGAACACAGGGCTGATTTCAAGAGTTTTAGTTCTTGGGTTAGTTGGTATTCTTGATTCAAGGTGACAGTTTTTAAGTGCAACGGCACACAGCCAACTAAAAAGACGATAGAGAAGAAAAACAAATACAGGGCTGACTTCATTAGGCTTAGCTCTTGGCTTAGATGCTATTCTTGATTCAAGATCTGTTTTTCAGTGCAATGGCACAGAGTAAAAAAAAGATGGAAGACAGGAAAAACGATCACAGGGCTGAATTCACGAGGGCTAGTTCATGGGCTAGTTGGCATTCTTTATTTAAGATCAGTTTTTCAGTGCAACGGCATAGATCCACAAAGAAAGACGGAAGATAAGAAAGATGAGCGCAGTGCTGACTTCAGCAGGGTTAGTTCTCTGCTTAGTTGGTATTCTTGATTCAAGCTCACAGTTTTTCAATGCAACGGCAAAGTGCCAAAAAAAGGAAAAGATAAAAACGAACAAAGGGCTGACTTCGTAATGGTTAGTTCTTAGGCTAGTTGGTATTCTTGATTCAAGCTCACATAGTTTTTCAGCGCAACGGCATAGAGCCAAAGAAATGAAGGAAGAGGAGAAGGACGAACACAGGGCTGACTTCAGTAGGGTTAGTTCTTGGCTTAGTTGGTATTCTTGATTCAAGCTCTCAGTTTTTCAGTGCAACGACAAAGTGCCAAAAAAATGAAAAGATAAGAACGAACACAGGGCTGACTACATAATGGTTAGTTCTTGGGCTAGTTGGTATTCTTGATTCAAGCTCACATAGTTTTTCAGCGGAACGGCATAGAGCCAAAGAAATGAAGGAAGAGAAGGACGAACACAGGGCTGACTTCAGTAGGGTTAGTTCTTCGGTTAGTTGGTATTCTTTATTCAAGCTCATAGTTTTTCAGTGCAACGCACACAGCCAAATAAAAGCAGGAAGTGGAGAAGGAAGAACACAGTGCTGACTTCATTGGAGGTAGTTATTGGGCTTGTTGGTATTCTTGATTCAAGCTCAGTTTTTCAGTACGAGCACATGCCAAAGATAATAACAAGAATAAACACAGTGCTGAATTCAGTAGCGTTACTTCTTTTGCTAGTGGGTATTCTTGATTCAAGCTCATTTTTCTGCCCAATTGCACACAGCCAAAGTAAAGAAGCAAGAGAAGAAAGACAAACGCGGCGCTGACTACAGTGGAGGTAGTTCTTGGGCAAGTTCGTATTCTTGATTCAAGCTCATAGTTTTTCAGTGTAACGGCACTGAAAACACGGCGCTAGCTAGAGTGGAGGTAGTTCTTGTGCAAGATGGTATTCTTGATTCAAGCTCATAGTTATTCAGTGCAACGGCACACAGGCAAAGAACAGAAAGAACCGAAGAAGGATGAACAGAGTTCTGACTTCAGTAGAGTTGATTTTTGTGCTAGCTATTATTTTTCTTTCAAGCTCTTAAGTTTTCATCACAACGGCACGCGGCCAAAAATAAGGAGGAATATAAAAAAGATGAGCACAGGGCTGACTTCAGCAGGGTTAGTTCTTGGCTTAGTTGGTATTCTTGATTCAAGATCACAGTTTTTCAGTGCAAAGGCAAAGTGCCAAAAAACGGAAAAGAAAGAAACGAACACAGGGCTGACTTCATAATGGTTAGTTCTTGGGCTACTTGGTATTCTTGGTTCAAACTTATATTCTTTCAACGCAATGAAACAGAGCCAAAAAACGAAGGAAGATAAGAAATACAAACACAGGGTTGACTTCAGTAGGGTTATTTATTTTTCTTTATTCAAACTCACAGTTTTTCAGTGCAACGACACAGAGCCAAAAAAATATGAAAGACAAGAAAAACGAACACAGGGCAGAATTCAGTTGGGCTAGTTCTTGGTCTTGTTGGCATTCTTGATTCAAGGTCAGCTTTTCAGTGCAACGGCACAGAGCCACAAAAAAAGACGGAAGAGAAGATGAACACAGGGCTGACATCAGTAGGGTTAGTTCTTGGGCTAGATGGCATTCTCGATTCGAGCTCACACTTTTTCAATGCAACGGCACAGAGCTAAAATAGAAAGAAGAGAAGGACGAACACAGCCCTTTCTTCATTAGAGTTAGTTCTTGGGTTAGCTTTGTTCCTAATTCAAGCTCGCAGTTTTTGAGCGCAATGGCAAACAACCAAACACATTAAGGAAGACAAGAAAGATGGACACACGGTTAAATTTTAGTAGGGTTAGTTCTTGGGTTTGTTGGTGTTCTAGATTCATACTCCCAGTTTTTTAGTGCAACGGCACAGGGCCCAAAAAAGACGTAAGAGAAGAAAGACGAACACAGTGCTGACGTCAGTAGTGTTAGTTCTTGGGCTAGTTGGCATTCTTGAATCAAGCTCATAGTTTTTCTGTGCAACGGCACAGAGCCAAAAAAAGAGACGGAAGAGAAGAAACACGAACACAGGGCTGACTTCAGTAGGGTTAGTTCTCAGGCTAGTTGGTATTCTTGATTCAAGCTCACATAGTTTTTCAGCGGAACGGCATAGAGCCAAAGAAATGAAGGAAGAGAAGGATGAACACAGGGCTGACTTCAGTAGGGTTAGTTCTTCGGTTAGTTGGTATTCTTTATTCAAGCTCATAGTTTTTCAGTGCAACGCACACAGCCAAATAAAAGCAGGAAGTGGAGAAGGAAGAACACAGTGCTGACTTCATTGGAGGTAGTTATTGGGCTTGTTGGTATTCTTGATTCAAGCTCAGTTTTTCAGTACGAGCACATGCCAAAGATAATAACAAGAATAAACACAGTGCTGAATTCAGTAGCGTTACTTCTTTTGCTAGTGGGTATTCTTGATTCAAGCTCATATTTCTGCCCAATTGCACACAGCCAAAGTAAAGAAGCAAGAGAAGAAAGACAAACGCGGCGCTGACTACAGTGGAGGTAGTTCTTGGGCAAGTTCGTATTCTTGATTCAAGCTCATAGTTTTTCAGTGCAACGGCACTGAAAACACGGCGCTAGCTAGAGTGGAGGTAGTTCTTGTGCAAGATGGTATTCTTGATTCAAGCTCATAGTTATTCAGTGCAACGGCACACAGGCAAAGAACAGAAAGAACCGAAGAAGGATGAACAGAGTTCTGACTTCAGTAGAGTTGATTTTTGGGCTAGCTATTATTTTTCTTTCAAGCTCTTAAGTTTTCATCACAACGGCACGCGGCCAAAAATAAGGAGGATTATAAAAAAGATGAGCACAGGGCTGACTTCAGCAGGGTTAGTTCTTGGCTTAGTTGGTATTCTTGATTCAAGATCACAGTTTTTCAGTGCAAAGGCAAAGTGCCAAAAAACGGAAAAGAAAGAAACGAACACAGGGCTGACTTCATAATGGTTAGTTCTTGGGCTACTTGGTATTCTTGGTTCAAACTTATATTCTTTCAACGCAATGAAACAGAGCCAAAAAACGAAGGAAGATAAGAAATACAAACACAGGGTTGACTTCAGTAGGGTTATTTATTTTTCTTTATTCAAACTCACAGTTTTTCAGTGCAACGACACAGAGCCAAAAAAATATGAAAGACAAGAAAAACGAACACAGGGCAGAATTCAGTTGGGCTAGTTCTTGGTCTTGTTGGCATTCTTGATTCAAGGTCAGCTTTTCAGTGCAACGGCACAGAGCCACAAAAAAAGACGGAAGAGAAGATGAACACAGGGCTGACATCAGTAGGGTTAGTTCTTGGGCTAGATGGCATTCTCGATTCGAGCTCACACTTTTTCAATGCAACGGCACAGAGCTAAAATAGAAAGAAGAGAAGGACGAACACAGCCCTTTCTTCATTAGAGTTAGTTCTTGGGTTAGCTTTATTCCTAATTCAAGCTCGCAGTTTTTGAGCGCAATGGCAAACAACCAAACACATTAAGGAAGACAAGAAAGATGAACACACGGTTAAATTTTAGTAGGGTTAGTTCTTGGGTTTGTTGGTGTTCTAGATTCATACTCCCAGTTTTTTAGTGCAACGGCACAGGGCCCAAAAATGACGTAAGAGAAGAAAGACGAACACAGTGCTGACGTCAGTAGTGTTAGTTCTTGGGCTAGTTGGCATTCTTGAATCAAGCTCATAGTTTTTCTGTGCAACGGCACAGAGCCAAAAAAAGAGACGGAAGAGAAGAAACACGAACACAGGGCTGACTTCAGTAGGGTTAGTTCTCAGGCTAGTTGGTATTCTTGATTCAAGCTCACATAGTTTTTCAGCGGAACGGCATAGAGCCAAAGAAATGAAGGAAGAGAAGGACGAACACAGGGCTGACTTCAGTAGGGTTAGTTCTTCGGTTAGTTGGTATTCTTTATTCAAGCTCATGGTTTTTCAGTGCAACGCACACAGCCAAAGACAAGCGGGAAGTGGAGAAGGACGAACACAGGGCTGACATCAGCAGGAGTACTTCTTTTGCTAGTGTGTATTCTTGATTCAATCTCATTTTTCTGCACAATTGCACACAGCCAAAGTAACGAAGGAAGAGAAGAAAGACAAACGCGGCGCTGGCGACAGTGGAGGTAGTTCTTGGGCAAGTTGGCATTCTTGATTCAAACTTATAGTATTTCAGTGCAACGGCACACAGGCAAAGAAATGAAGGAGCCGAAGAAGGACGAACAGGGTGCTGACTTCAGCATAGTTGATTTTTGGGCTAGTTATAATTCTTGATTCAAGCTCTTAAGTTTTCATCAATACGGCAAGAGACCAAAAAAAAGAAAGAGCAGAAGAACAAATACAGTGCTCACTCCAGTAGAGTTAGTTCTTGGGCTACTTGCTATTCTTGGTTCAAACTTATATTCTTTCAGCGCAATGGCGCAGAGCCAAAAAACGACGAAAGAGAAGAAAGACGAACACAGGGCTGACTTCAGTAGAGTTAGATGTTATTTTTGATTCAAGCTCACATTTCAGTGCAACGGCACAGAGCCACAAGAAAAGACGGAAGAGAAGAAAGATGAAAACAGTGCTGACTTCAGGAAGATTAGTTCATGAGTTAATTGGTAATCTTGATTCAAGCTCATAGTTTTTCAGTGCAACAGAACGGAGCCAAAAAAAGAAACGGAAGAGAAGAAAGAAAAACACATTGCTTACATCAGTAGGGTTAATTCTTGGGCTAGATGGCATTCTCGATTCAAGCTCACAATTTTTCAGTGCAACAGCACAGAGCCAAAAAAAGGAGAGAAGAGAAGGACGAACACAGCGCTGACTTCATTAGAGTTAGTTCTTAGGTTAGTTTTATGCTTAATTCAAGCTCTCAGTTTTTGAGCGCAACGGCACACAGCCAAAAACACGACGGACTACAGGTAAGACGAACACACTGCTAAACTTCAGTAGGGTTAGTTCTTGGGTTAGTTGGTGTTCTGGATTCATATCTTCCCATTTATCAGCGCAATGGCGCAGAGCCAAAAAACGACGAAAGAGAAGAAAGACGAACACAGGGCTGACTTCAGTAGGGTTAGTTCTTGGCTTATTTGTTATTCTTATTTCAAGCTCAGTTTTTCAGTGCAAGAGCAAAGTGCCAGAAATACGAAAGATTAAAAAGAAAATCACAGGAATGACTTTATAAGGGTTATTTTTTGGGCAGTTGGAATTCTTAATTCAAGGTCATATTTTTTCACCGCAACGGCACACAGTCAAAGAAAAGAAGGACGGACACAACGCTGAATAAAGTACTGATTGCTCTTGGGTTAGCTGGTATTCTTTCGTCAAGCTCATTATTTTAAACGCGACAGCACACCGCAAAAGAAATTTAGAGGAAAGAGAAAGACAAACACAGCTCCGACTTCAGTAGAGTTAGGTTTTTGGCTTGTTGGTATTGTTGATTCAAGCTCATAGTTTTTCAGCGCAACGGCACGCAGCCAAAGAAAAGTAGACGAAAGAGGGTAAATGCAAACACAGATCTTACTTCACAAGGGTAAGATAGTGTGATAGTTGGTATACTTTATGCAAGCTCATAGTTTTCAGATCGATGGCACACAGCCAAATAAAATGAGGAAGAGAAGAAAGATGAACACAGCACTGACTTCTTTCGAGTTAGTTCTCAGATTAGTTGGTATTCTTGATTCATGCTCATAGATTTTCAGCGCATCGGCGCACAGCCAAAAAAAAAGAGAAGGAAATGAATGACGAACACAGCGCTGACTTCAATGGAGTTAGTTCTTAGGTTAGGTGGTATTCTTGATTCAATCTCAAAGATTTTCTCTGCAACGGCACACAGCCAGAGAAAAGAAGAAGGACGAACACAGCGCTGACTTCAGTAGAGGTTGCTTTTTGGCTAGTTGATATTCTTGATTCAAGCTCACATAGTTTTTCAGCGCAACAGCACCGAGCCAAAGAAAAGAAAGAAGAGGAAAAGGACGTAAACAGTGCTGACTTCATTAGAAGTAGTTCTTGGGCTAGTTGGTATTCTTGATTCGAATTCAAAAGTTTTTCAGTGCGATGGCACAGAGCCAATGAAACAAGGAAGAGGAGAAGAGCGAACACAGGGCTGACTTTAATATGGTTAGTATTCTTGATTCCAACTCATAGATTTTAAGCGGAACAGTACACAGCCAAAGAAAATAAGGAAGAGAAGGCTAACACAGGGCTGACTTCAGTAGGGTTAGTTCTTGGGTTATTTGGTATTCTTGATTTAAGCTCACAGGTTTTCAGTGCAACGGCACTTAGCCAAAAACTCGACAGAAGACAACAAAGGCAAACACAGGGCTAAACTTCTGTAGGGTTAGATTTTGGGTTAGTTGGCGTTCTTGATTCATGCTCCCAGTTATTTAGTGCAATGGCACAGAGCCAAAAAAAGACGGAAGAGTAGAAATACGAACACAGGGCTGACTTCAGTAGGGTTAGTTCTTGGCTTAGTTCATATTCTTGATTCAAGCTCACAGTTTTTTAGCGCAACTGCACAGAGCCAAAAAAAGATGAAAGACAAGAAAAACGAACACAGGGCTGAATTCACTAGGGCTAGTTCTTGGGCTAGTTGCCATTCTTGATTCAAGCTCAGTTTTTCAGTGCAACGGCACAGAGCCACAAAGAAAAGACGGAAGAGAAGGAAGATGAACATAGGTCTGACTTCAATAGGGATAGTTCTTGGATTAGTTGGTATTCTTGATTCAAGCTCACAGATTTTCAGTGCAACTGCAAAGTTCCAAAAAAACGGAAGAAAAGCGAACACAGGGCTGACTTCATAAGGGTTAGTTCTTGGGCTAGTTGATATTCTTGATTCAAGCTCACATAGTTTTTGAGTGCGATGACACAGAGCGAAAGAAAAGAAGAAAGAGGAAAAGGGCGTACACAGGGCGGAGTTCAGTAGGGTTAGCTCTTGAATTTGTTAGTATTCTTGATTCCAGCTCATAGGTTTTCAGCGGAACGGTACACAGCCAAAGAAAATAAGGAAGAGAAGAAAGACGAACACAGGGCTGACTTCATAATGGTGATTTTTTGGGCTAGTTGGCATTCCTGATTCAAGCTCATAGTTTTTCATAGCAATGCCACAGAGTTACAAAAAAAGATGGAAGAAAAGAAATGCGAACACAGGGCTGATTTCAGTAGGGTTAGTTTTGCGTTGGTTGGTATTCTTGATTCCAGCTCACAGTTTTTCAGTGCAACGGCAGACAGCCAAAAACATGACGCAAGACAAGAAAAACGAACACAGGGCTAAACTTAAGTAGGGTTTGTTCTTGGGTTAGTTGATGTTCTTGTTTCATGGTCCCAGTTTATCAGTGCAACAGCACAGAGCCAAAAAAAGATTGAAGAGAAGAAAGACGAACACAGGGCTGATTTCAATAGTTTTAGTTCTTGGGTTAGTTGGTATTCTTGATTCAAGGTGACAGTTTTTAAGTGCAACGGCACACAGCCAACTAAAAAGACGATAGAGAAGAAAAACAAATACAGGGCTGACTTCATTAGGCTTAGTTCTTGGCTTAGATGCTATTCTTGATTCAAGATCTGTTTTTCAGTGCAATAGCACAGAGTAAAAAAAAGATGGAAGACAGAAAAAACGATCACAGGGCTGAATTCAAGAGGGCTAGTTCTTGGGCTAGTTGGCATTCTTTATTTAAGATCAGTTTTTCAGAGCAACGGCATAGATCCACAAAGAAAGACGGAAGATAAGAATATGAGCGCAGTGCTGACTTCAGCAGGGTTAGTTCTCTGCTTACTTGGTATTCTTGATTCAAGCTCACAGTTTTTCAATGCAACGGCAAAGTGCCAAAAAAAGGAAAAGATAAAAACGAACAAAGGGCTGACTTCGTAATGGTTAGTTCTTAGGCTAGTTGGCATTCTTGATTCAAGCTCACATAGTTTTTCAGCGCAACGGCATAGAGCCAAAGAAATTAAGGAAGAGGAGAAGGACGAACACAGGGCTGACTTCGGTAGGGTTAGTTCTTGGCTTAGTTCGTATTCTTGATTCAAGCTCTCAGTTTTTCAGTGCAACGGAAAAGTGCCAAAAAAATGAAAAGATAAGAACGAACACAGGGTTGACTTCATAATGGTTAGTTCTTGGGCTAGTTGGTATTCTTGATTCAAGCTCACATAGTTTTTCAGCGGAACGGCATAGAGCCAAAGAAATGAAGGAAGAGAAGGACGAACACAGGGCTGACTTCAGTAGGGTTAGTTCTTCGGTTAGTTGGTATTCTTTATTCAAGCTCATAGTTTTTCAGTGCAACGCACACAGCCAAATAAAAGCAGGAAGTGGAGAAGGAAGAACACAGTGCTGACTTCATTGGAGGTAGTTATTGGGCTTGTTGGTATTCTTGATTCAAGCTCAGTTTTTCAGTACGAGCACATGCCAAAGATAATAACAAGAATAAACACAGTGCTGAATTCAGTAGCGTTACTTCTTTTGCTAGTGGATATTCTTGATTCAAGCTCATTTTTCTGCCCAATTGCACACAGCCAAAGTAAAGAAGCAAGAGAAGAAAGACAAACGCGGCGCTGACTACAGTGGAGGTAGTTCTTGGGCAAGTTCGTATTCTTGATTCAAGCTCATAGTTTTTCAGTGTAACGGCACTGAAAACACGGCGCTAGCTAGAGTGGAGGTAGTTCTTGTGCAAGATGGTATTCTTGATTCAAGCTCATAGTTATTCAGTGCAACGGCACACAGGCAAAGAACAGAAAGAACCGAAGAAGGATGAACAGAGTTCTGACTTCAGTAGAGTTGATTTTTGTGCTAGCTATTATTTTTCTTTCAAGCTCTTAAGTTTTCATCACAACGGCACGCGGCCAAAAATTAGGAGGAATATAAAAAAGATGAGCACAGGGCTGACTTCAGCAGGGTTAGTTCTTGGCTTAGTTGGTATTCTTGATTCAAGATCACAGTTTTTCAGTGCAAAGGCAAAGTGCCAAAAAACGGAAAAGAAAGAAACGAACACAGGGCTGACTTCATAATGGTTAGTTCTTGGGCTACTTGGTATTCTTGGTTCATACTTATATTCTTTCAACGCAATGAAACAGAGCCAAAAAAACGAAGGAAGATAAGAAATACAAACACAGGGTTGACTTCAGTAGGGTTATTTATTTTTCTTTATTCAAACTCACAGTTTTTCAGTGCAACGACACAGAGCCAAAAAAATATGAAAGACAAGAAAAACGAACACAGGGCAGAATTCAGTTGGGCTAGTTCTTGGTCTTGTTGGCATTCTTGATTCAAGGTCAGCTTTTCAGTTCAACGGCACAGAGCCACAAAAAAAGACGGAAGAGAACATGAACACAGGGCTGACATCACTAGGGCTAGTTCTTGGGCTAGATGGCATTCTCGATTCGAGCTCACACTTTTTCAATGCAACGGCACAGAGCTAAAAAAAGAAAGAAGAGAAGGACGAACACAGCCCTTTCTTCATTAGAGTTAGTTCTTGGGTTAGCTTTATTCCTAATTCAAGCTCGCAGTTTTTGAGCGCAATGGCAAACAACCAAACACATGGAGGAAGACAAGAAAGATGAACACACGGTTAAATTTTAGTAGGGTTAGTTCTTGGGTTTGTTGGTGTTCTAGATTCATACTCCCAGTTTTTTAGTGCAACGGCACAGGGCCCAAAAAAGACGTAAGAGAAGAAAGACGAACACAGTGCTGACGTCAGTAGGGTTAGTTCTTGGGCTAGTTGGCATTCTTGAATCAAGCTCATAGTTTTTCTGTGCAACGGCACAGAGCCAAAAAAAGAGACGGAAGAGAAGAAACACGAACACAGGGCTGACTTCAGTAGGGTTAGTTCTCAGGCTAGTTGGTATTCTTGATTCAAGCTCACATAGTTTTTCACCACAATGGCACAGAGCCAAAGAAAAGAAGAAAGAGGATAAGTACGAACAAAGGGCTGACTTCAGTAGGGTTAGTTCTTCGGTTAGTTGTTATTCTTGATTCAAGCTCATAGTATTTCCGTGCAACACACGCAGCCAAAGACAAGCGGGAAGTGGAGAAGGACGAACACAGGGCTGACATCAGCAGGAGTACTTCTTTTGCTAGTGTGTATTCTTGATTCAATCTCATTTTTCTGCACAATTGCACACAGCCAAAGTAACGAAGGAAGAGAAGAAAGACAAACGCGGCGCTGGCCACAGTGGAGGTAGTTCTTGGGCAAGTTGGCATTCTTGATTCAAGCTTATTGTATTTCAGTGCAACGGCACACAGGCAAAGAAATGAAGGAGCCGAAGAAGGACGAACAGAGTGCTGACTTCAGCATAGTTGATTTTTGGGCTAGTTATAATTCTTGATTCAAGCTCTTTAGTTTTCATCAATACGGCAAGCGGCCAAAAAAAAGGAAGAGGAGCAGAAGAACGAATACAGTGCTCACTCCAGTAGAGTTAGTTCTTGGGCTACTTGCTATTCTTGGTTCAAACTTATATTCTTTCAGCGCAATGGCGCAGAGCCAAAAAACGACGAAAGAGAAGAAAGACGAACACAGGGCTGACTTCAGTAGAGTTAGATGTTATTTTTGATTCAAGCTCACATTTTCAGTGCAACGGCACAGAGCCACAAGAAAAGACGGAAGAGAAGAAAGATGAAAACAGTGCTGACTTCAGGAGGATTAGTTCATGAGTTAATTGGTAATCTTGATTCAAGCTCATAGTTTTTCAGTGCAACAGAACGGAGCCAAAAAAAGAGACGGAAGAGAAGAAAGAAAAACACAGTGCTGACATCAGTAGGGTTAATTCTTGGGCTAGATGGCATTCTCGATTCAAGCTCACAATTTTTCAGTGCAACAGCACAGAGCGAAAAAAAGGAGAGAAGAGAAGGACGAACACAGCGCTGACTTCAATAGAGATACTTCTTAGGTTAGTTTTATGCTTAATTCAAGCTCGCAGTTTTTGAGCGCAACGGCACACAGCCAAAAACACGACGGACTACAGGTAAGACGAACACACTGCTAAACTTCAGTAGGGTTAGTTCTTGGGTTAGTTGGTGTTCTGGATTCATATCTTCCCATTTATCAGCGCACTGGCGCAGAGCCAAAAAACGACGAAAGAGAAGACGAACACAGGGCTGACTTCAGTAGGGTTAGTTCTTGGCTTAGTTGGTATTCTTGATTCAAGCTCACAGTTTTTCAGTGCAAGAGCAAAGTGCCAAAAATACGAAAGATTAAAAAGAAAATCACAGGAATGACTTTATAAGGGTTATTTCTTGGGCTAGTTGGAATTCCTAATTCAAGGTCATAGTTTTTCACCGCAACGGCACACAGCCAAAGAAAAGAAGAAGGACGGACACAACGCTGAATAATGTACTGATTGCTCTTGGGTTAGCTGGTATTCTTTCGTCAAGCTCATTAATTTTCAACGCGACAGCACACCGCAAAAGAAATTTAGAGGAAAGAGAAAGACAAACACAGCTCCGACTTCAGTAGAGTTAGGTTTTTGGCTTGTTGGTATTGTTGATTCAAGCTCATAGTTTTTCAGCGCAACGGCACGCAGCCAAAGAAAAGTAGACGGAAGAGGATAAATACAAACACAGATCTTACTTCACAAGGGTAAGATAGTGGGATAGTTGGTATACTTTATGCAAGCTCATAGTTTTCAGATCGATGGCACACAGCCAAATAAAATGAGGAAGAGAAGAAGGATGAACACAGCACTGACTTCTTTCGAGTTAGTTCTCAGATTAGTTGGTATTCTTGATTCATGCTCATAGATTTTCAGCGCATCGGCGCACAGCCAAAAAAAAAGAAGGAAATGAAGGACGAACACAGCGCTGACTTCAATGGAGTTAGTTCTTAGGTTAGGTGGTATTCTTGATTCAATCTCAAAGATTTTCTCTGCAACGGCACACAGCCAGAGAAAAGAAGAAGGACGAACACAGCGCTGACTTCAGTAGAGGTTGCATTTGGGCTAGTTGATATTCTTGATTCAAGCTCACATAGTTTTTCAGCGCAACAGCACCGAGCCAAAGAAAAGAAAGAAGAGGAAAAGGACGTAAACAGTGCTGACTTCATTAGAAGTAGTTCTTGGGCTAGTTGGTATTCTTGATTCGAATTCAAAAGTTTTTCAGTGCGATGGCACAGAGCCAATGAAACAAGGAAGAGGAGAAGAGCGAACACAGGGCTGACTTTAATATGGTTAGTATTCTTGATTCCAACTCATAGATTTTAAGCAGAACAGTACACAGCCAAAGAAAATAAGGAAGAGAAGGCGAACACAGGGCTGACTTCAGTAGGGTTAGTTCTTGGGTTATTTGGTATTCTTGATTTAGGCTCACAGTTTTTCAGTGCAACGGCACTTAGCCAAAAACTCGACAGAAGACAACAAAGGCAAACACAGGGCTAAACTTCTGTAGGGTTAGATCTTGGGTTAGTTGGCGTTCTTGATTCATGCTCCCAGTTTTTTAGTGCAATGGCACAGAGCCAAAAAAAGACGGAAGAGTAGAAATACGAACACAGGTCTGACTTCAGTAGGGTTAGTTCTTGGCTTAGTTCATATTCTTGATTCAAGCTCACAGTTTTTCAGCGCAACTGCACAGAGCCAAAAAAAGATGAAAGACAAGAAAAACGAACACAGGGCTGAATTCACTAGGGCTAGTTCTTGGGCTAGTTGCCATTCTTGATTCAAGCTCAGTTTTTCAGTGCAACGGCACAGAGCCACAAAGAAAAGACGGAAGAGAAGGAAGATGAACATAGGTCTGACTTCAATAGGGAAAGTTCTTGGATTAGTTGGTATTCTTGATTCAAGCTCACAGATTTTCAGTGCAACTGCAAAGTGCCAAAAAACGGAAGAAAAGCGAACACCGGGCTGACTTCGTAAGGGTTAGTTCTTGGGCTAGTTGGTATTCTTGATTCAAGCTCACATAGTTTTTGAGTGCGATGGCACAGAGCGAAAGAAAAGAAGAAAGAGGAAAAGGGCGAACACAGGGCGGAGTTTAGTAGGGTTAGCTCTTGAATTTGTTAGTATTCTTGATTCCAGCTCATAGGTTTTCAGCGGAACGGTACACAGCCAAAGAAAATAAGGAAGAGAAGAAAGACGAACACAGGGCTGACTTCATAATGGTGATTTTTTGGGCTAGTTGGCATTCCTGATTCAAGCTCATTGTTTTTCATAGCAATGCCACAGAGTTACAAAAAAAGATGGAAGAAAAGAAATGCGAACACAGGGCTGATTTCAGTAGGGTTAGTTTTGGGTTGGTTGGTATTCTTGATTCCAGCTCACAGTTTTTCAGTGCAACGGCACACAGCCAAAAACATGACGCAAGACAAGAAAAACGAACACAGGGCTAAACTTAAGTGGGGTTTGTTCTTGGGTTAGTTGATGTTCTTGTTTCATTGTCCCAGTTTATCAGTGCAACAGCACAGAGCCAAAAAAAGATAGAAGAGAAGAAAGACGAACACAGGGCTGATTTCAATAGTTTTAGTTCTTGGGTTAGTTGGTATTCTCGATTCAAGGTGACAGTTTTTAAGTGCAACGGCACACAGCCAACTAAAAAGACGATAGAGAAGAAAAACAAATACAGGGCTGACTTCATTAGGCTTAGTTCTTGGCTTAGATGCTATTCTTGATTCAAGATCTGTTTTTCAGTGCAATGGCACAGAGTAAAAAAAAATGGACGACAGGAAAAACGATCACAGGGCTGAATTCACGAGGGCTAGTTTTTGGGCTAGTTGGCATTCTTTATTTAAGATCAGTTTTTCAGTGCAACGGCATAGATCCACAAAGAAAGACGGAAGATAAGAAAGATGTGCGCAGTGCTGACTTCAGCAGGGTTAGTTCTCTGCTTAGTTGGTATTCTTGATTCAAGCTCACAGTTTTTCAATGCAACGGCAAAGTGCCAAAAAAAGGAAAAGATAAAAACGAACAAAGGGCTTACTTCGTAATGGTTAGTTCTTAGGCTAGTTGGTATTCTTGATTCAAGCTCACATAGTTTTTCAGCGCAACGACATAGAGCCAAAGAAATGAAGTAAGAGGAGAAGGACGAACACAGGGCTGACTTCAGTAGGGTTAGTTCTTCGGTTAGTGGTATTCTTTATTCAAGCTCATAGTTTTTCAGTGCAACGCACACAGCCAAAGAAAAGCAGGAAGTGTAGAAGGACGAACACAGTGCTGACTTCATTGGAGGTAGTTCTTGGGTTTGTTGGTATTCTTGATTCAAGCTCAGATTTCAGTACGAGCACATGCCAAAGATAATAACAAGAATAAACAAAGTGCTGACTTCAGTAGCGTTACTTTTTTTGCTAGTGGGTATTATTCATTCAAGCTCATTTTTCTGCACAATTGCGAACAGCCAAAGTAAAGAAGCAAGAGAAGAAAGACAAACGCGGCGCTAACTACAGTGGAGGTAGTTCTTGGGCAAGTTCGTATTCTTGATTCAAGCTCATAGTTTTTCAGTGCAACGGCACTGAAAACACGGCGCTAGCTAGAGTGGAGGTAGTTCTTGGGCAAGATGGTATTCTTGATTCAAGCTCATAGTTTTTCAGTGCAACGGCACACAGGCAAAGAAAAGAACGAACCGAAGAAGGACGAACAGAGTTCTGACTTCAGTACAGTTGATTTTTGGGCTAGCTATTATTTTTCATTCAAGCTCTTAAGTTTTCATCACAACGGCACGCGGCCAAAAATAAGGAGGAATATAAAAAAGATGAGCACAGGGCTGACTTCAGCAGGGTTAGTTCTTGGCTTAGTTGGTATTCTTGATTCAAGATCACAGTTTTTCAGTGCAAAGGCAAATTGCCAAAAAACGGAAAAGAAAGATACGAACACAGGGCTGTCTTCATAATGGTCAGTTCTTGGGCTACTTGGTATTCTTGGTTCAAACTTATATTCTTATATTCTATATATTCTTATATTCTTCTCTTATAGAGAAGAAAGACAAACACAGGGCTGACTTCAATAGTTTTAGTTCTTGGGTTAGTTGGTATTCTTGATTCAAGGTGACAGCGTTTCAGTGCAACGCCACAGAGCCAAATAAAAAGAAGATAGAGAAGAAAAACAAATACAGGGCTGACTTCAGTAGGGTTAGGTCTTGGCTTAGATGCTATTCTTGATTCAAGCTCACTGTTTTTCAGTGCAATGGCACAGAGCCAAAAAAAGAAGGAAGACAAGAAAAACGATCACAGGGCTGTATTCACGAGGGCAGTTCTTGGGCTAGTTGGCATTCTTTATTCAAGATCAGTTTTTCAGTGCAACGGCACAGAGCCACAAAGAAAAAACGGAAGATAAGAAAGATGAGCGCAGTGCTGACTTCAGCAGGGTTAGTTCTCGGCTTAGATGGTATTCTTGATTCAAGCTCACAGTTTTTCAGCGCAACGGCATAGAGCCAAAGAAATGAAGGAAGATGAGAGGGACGAACACAGGGCTGACTTCAGTAGGGTTAGTTCATCGGTCAGTTGGTATTCATTATTCAAGCTCATAGTTTTTCAGTGCAACGCACAGAGCCAAAGAAAAGCAGGAAGTGGAGAAGGACGAACACAGTGCTGACTTCATTGGAGGTAGTTCTTGGGCTAGTTGGTATTCTTGATTCAAGCTCAGTTTTTCAGTACGAGCACATAGCCAAAGATAATAACAAGAATAAACACACTGCTGACTTCAGTAGCGTTACTTCTTTTGCTAGTGGATATTCTTGATTCAAGCTCATTTTTCTGCACAATTGCACAGAGCCAAAGTAAAGAAGAAAGTGAAGAAAGACAAACGCGGCGCTGCGTACAGTGGAGGTAGTTCTTGGGCAAGTTGGTATTCTTGATTCAAGCGCATAGTTTTTCAGTGCAACGGCACTGAAAACAAGGCGCTGGCTAGAGGGGAGGTAGTTCTTGGGCAAGATGGTATTCTTGATTCAAGCTCATAGTTTTTCAGAGCAACAGCACACAGGCAAAAAACAGAAGGAACCGAAGAAGGACGAACAGAGTTCTGACTTCAATAGAGTTGATTTTTGGGCTAGCTATTATTTTTCATTCAAGCTCTTAAGTTTTCATCACAACGGCACGCGGCTAAAAATAAGGAGGAAGATAAAAAAGATGAGCACAGGGCTGACTTCAGCAGGGTTAGTTCTTGGCTTAGTTGGTATTCTTGATTCAAGATCACAGTTTTTCAGTGCAAAGACAAAGTGCCCAAAAAACGGAAAAGAATGAAAAAAACACAGGGCTAACTTCATAATGGCTAGTTCTTGGGCTACTTGGTATTCTTGGTTCAAACTTATATTCTTTCAACGCAATGGCACAGAGCCAAAAAAACGATGGAAGAGAAGAAATACGAACACAGGGTTGACTTCAGTATGGTTATTCGTTATTCTTTATTCAAACTCACAGTTTTTCAGTGCAACGACACAGAGCCAAAAAAAGATGAAAGACAAGAAAAACGAACACAGGGCAGAATTCAGTTGGGCTAGTTCTTGGTCTTGTTGGCAATCTTGATTCAAGGTAAGCTTTTCAGTGCAATGGCACAGAGCCACAAAGAAAAGACGGAGGAAAAGATGAACACAGGGCTGACATCTGTAGGGTTAGTTCTTGGGCTAGATGGCATTCTCGATTCGAGCTCACACTTTTTCAATGCAACGGCACAGACCTAAAAAAAGAAAGAAGAGAAGGACGAACACAGCCCTTTCTTCATTAGAGTTAGTTCTTGGGTTACCTTTATTCCTAATTCAAGCTCGCAGTTTTTGAGCGCAACTGCAAACAACCAAACACATGGAGGAAGACAAGGAAGATGAACACACGGTTAAATTTTAGTAGGGTTAGTTCTTGGGTTTGTTGGTGTTCTAGATTCATACTCCCAGTTTTTTAGTGCAACGGCACAGGGCCCAAAAAAGACGTAAGAGAAGAAAGACGAACACAGTGCTGACGTCAGTAGGGTTAGTTCTTGGTCTAGTTGGCATTCTTGAATCAAGCTCATAGTTTTTCTGTGCAACGGCACAGAGCCAAAAAAAGAGACGGAAGAGAAGAAACACGAACACAGGGCTGACTTGAGTAGGGTTAGTTCTCAGGCTAGTTGGTATTCTTTATTCAAGCTCACATAGTTTTTCCGTGCAACATACACAGCCAAAGAAAAGCGGGAAGTGGAGGACGAACACAGGGCTGACTTCAGCAGGAGCACTTCTTTTGCTGGTGGGCATTCTTGATTCAATCTCATTTTTCTGCACAATTGCACACAGCCAATGTAAAGAAGGAAGAGAAGAAAGACAAAGGCGGCGCTGGTGACAGTGGAGGTAGTTCTTGGGCAAGTTGGCATTCTTGATTCAAGCTTATAGTATTTCAGTGCAACGGCACACAGGCAAAGAAATGAAGGAACCGAAGAAGGACGAACAGAGTGCTGACTTCAGCATAGTTGATTTTTGCGCTAGTTATAATTATTGATTCAAGCTCTTAAGTTTTCATCAATACGGCAAGCGGCCAAAAAAAAGGAAGAAGAGGAGAAGAACGAATACAGTGCTCACTCCAGTAGAGTTAGTTCTTGGGCTACTTGCTATTCTTGGATCAAGCTTATATTCTTTCTGCGCAATGGCGCAGGGCCAAAAAACGAGGAAAGAGAAGAAAGACGAACACTGGGCTGACTTTAGTAGGGTTAGATGTTATTTTTGATTCAAGCTCAGTTTTTCAGTGCAACAGTACCGAGCCACAACAAAAAACGGATGAGAAGAAAGATGAAAACAGTGCTGACTTCAGGAGGATTAGTTCATGAGTTATTTGGTAATCTTGATTCAAGCTCAGAGTTTTTCAGTGCAACAGCACAGAGCCAAAAAAAAGGAGATTAGAGAAGGATGAACACAGCGCTGACTTCATTAGAGTTAGTTCTTGGGTTAGTTTTATTCTTAATTCAAGTTCGCAGTTTTTGAACGCAACGGCGCACAGCCAAAAACACGACGGACCACAAGTAAGACGAAAACACTGCTAAACTTCAGAAGGGTTAGTTTTTGAGTTGGTGTTCTGGATTCATATCTCCTCTTTTTTTCAGTGCAACGGCACAGAGCCAAAAAAAGACGGAAGAGGAGAAAGACGAACACAGGGCTGAATTCAGGAGGGCTAGTTCTTGGACTAGTTCGCATTCTTTATTTAAGATCAGTTTTTCAGTGCAACAGCAAAGTGCCAAAAATACGAAAGATAAAAAAGAAAATCACAGGAATGACTTCATAAGGGTTATTTCTTGGGCTAGTATTTCTTGATTCAAGCTCATAGTTTTTCACCGCAACGGCACACAGCCAAAGAAAAGAAGAAGAACGGACACAACGCTGACTGAAGTACAGGTTGCTCTTGGGTTAGCTGGTATTCTTTCTTCAAGCTCATTAATTTTCAGCGCGACAGCACACCGCAAAAGAAAATTAGAAGGCAGAGAAAGACAAACACAGCGCCGACTTCAGTAGAGTTAGGTTTTTGGCTTGTTGGCATTGTTGATTCAAGCTGATAATTTTTCAGAGCTACGGCACATAGCCAAAAAAAAGAAGGAAAACAAGAGCGAATCAGCGCTGCATTCATTAGAGTTAGTTCTTGGATTAGATGCTATTCCTGATTCAAATTCATAGTTTTTCAGTGCAATGGCACAGAGCCATTGAAAAGAAGCAAGAGGAGAATGGCGAACACAGGGCTGACTTTACTAGGGGTAGTTCTTGATATTGTTAGTATTCTTAATTGCAGCTCATAGATTTTCAGCACAACGGTACACAGCAAAAGAAAAGAAGGAAGAGAAGAAAGACGAACACAGGGCTGACTTCATAAGGGTTAGTTCTTGGGCTAGTTGGCATTCCTGATTCAAGCTCACAGTTTTACAGAGCAACAGAACAGAGCCACAAAAAAAGATGAAAGAGGAGAAAGACGAACGCAGGGCTGACTTCAGTTGGGTTAGTTCTTGGGTTGGATGGTTTTCTTGATTCAAGTTCACAGTTTTTCTGTGCAACGGCACAGAGCCAAAAAAAAGAGACGGAAGAGAAGAAAGACGACACAGGGCTGACTTCAATAGGATTAGTTCTTGGGTTAGTTGGTATTCTTAATGCAACCTCTTAGATTTCAGCGCAGCAGCACACAGCGAAAGAAAAGAAGGAAGAGAAGAAGGTCGAACACATCGCCGACTTTAATAAAGCTAGTTCCTGGGCTAGTTGTTAATCTTGATTCAAGCTCACAGTTTTTAAGTGCAACGGCACTAGTAAAGAAAAAGAAGGAAGAAAAGAATGAACACAGCGCTGACTTCTTTTTAGTTAGTTCTTGGGTTAATTAGTATTTATAATTCAAGCTCAGTTTTTCAGCGCAACGACACGCAGCAAAAGAAACGTAGACGGAAGAGCATAAATACGAACAGATCTTACTTCACAAGGGTAAGTTCATGGATCGCGGGTATTTATTACGCAAGCTCATAGTTTTTCAGAATGGCATACAACCAAATAAAGTAAGGAAGACAAGAAGGACGAAGACAGCGCTGACTCCAGTTCAGTTTTTTCTTTGATTACTTGGTATTCTTGATGCAAGCTCATTGTTTTTCATCGCAACTGCACAGAGCCAAAGAAAAGAAGAAGGAAAAGAAGAAGGAAAAGAAGAAAAAGAACACAGCGCTGACTTCAGTAGCGTTCGTTCTCAGATTAGTTGGTATTCTTGATTGAAGCTCAAAGATTTTCTCTGCAACCTCACACAGCCCAAGAAAAGAAGAAGGACGTACACAGCGCTGACATCAGTAGAGGTTTCTCTTGGGCTAGTTGATATTCTTGATTCAAGCTCACATAGTTTTTCAGTGCAACAGCACAGAGCCAACGAAAACAAGGACGAACACAGCGCTTACTTCAATGGAGTTAGTTCTTAGGATAGGTGGTATTCTTGATTCATGCTCAAAGATTTTCTCTGCAACGGCACACAGCCAGAGAAAAGGACGACGTACACAGCGCTGACTTCAGTAGAGGATTCTCTTGGGCAAGTTGATATTCTTGATTCAAGCTCACATAGTTTTTCAGCGCAACAGCACAGAAGGAAGAGAAGGACGAACACAGGGCTGACTTCACTGGGGTTTTTTCTTGGGCTATATGGAAATCTCGATTCAAGCTCGCAGTCTTTCAGTGCAACGGCACAGAGCCAAAGAAAAGAACGAGGACAACGACAAACACAGGGCTTACTTCCGTAGGGTGAGTTCTTGGGTTAGTTGGTATCCTTGATTCAAGCTCATAGTTTTACAGCACGACAGCACAGAGCCAAAAAAATAAAGAAGAGAAAAAGGACGAAAACAGTGCTGACTTCATTAGAAGTACTTCTTGGGCTAGTTTGTATTCTTGATTCAAGCTCAGTTTTTCAGTGCAAGCACATACCCAAAGATAATAAGAGGGATAAACAAATTGCTGACTTAAGTAGTGTTACTTCTTTTGCTAGTGGGTATTCTTGATTCAAGGTAAAAAAAATTCTGCACAACTGCACAGAGCCAAAGTAAAGAATTCAGAGAAGAAAGACAAACACGCAGCTGTCAACAGTGGAGGTAGTTCTTGGAGTTGTTGGTATTCTTGATTCAAGCATAGTTTTTCAGTGCAACGACACACATGCTATAAAAATAAGGAACAGAAGAAGGACGAACAGAGTGCTAACTTAAGTAGCGTTCCTTCTCAGATTAGTTCGTATTCTTGATTCAAGATGAAAGATTTTTTCTGCAACGTCACACAGCCAGAGAAAAGAAGAGGGACGTACACAGCGCTGACTTCAGTTGAGGTTTCTCTTGGGCTAGTTGATATTCATGTTTCAAGCTCACATAGTTTTTCAGCACAACAGCACCGAGCCAACGATAAGAAGGAAAAACACAGTGCTGACTTCAATTGAGTTAGTTCTTAGGTAAGGTGTATTCTTGATTCATGCTCAAAGATTTTCTCTGCAACAGCACACAGCCAGAGAAAAGAAGGAGGACGTACACAGCGCTGACTTCAGTAGAGGCTTTTCTTGGGATAGTTGATATTCTTGATTCAAGCTCACATAGTTTTTCAGCGCAACAGCACAGAGCTAAAGAAAAGAAGGAAGAGAAGGATGAACACAGGGCTGACTTCACTAGGGTTACTTCTTCGGCTATATGGCAATCTCGATTCAAGCTCGCAGTCTTTCAGTGCAACGGCACAGAGCCAAAGAAAAGAACGAGGACAAGGACAAACAAAGGGCTGACTTCAGTAGGGTTAGTTATTGGGTTAGTTGGTATTCCTGATAAAAGCTCGTAGTTTTACAGTACAACAGCACAGAGCCTAAAAAATAAAGAAGAGAAAAAGGACGAAAACAGTGCTGACTTCATTAGAAGTACTTCTTGGGCTAGTTTGTATTCTTGATTGAAGCTCAGTTTTTCCAGTACAAGCACATAACCAAAGATAATAAGGGGGATACACATATTGCTGACTTCAGTAGTGTTACTTCTATTGCTAGTGGGTATTCTTGATTCAAGGTAAAAAAATTTCTGCACAACTGCACAGAGCCAAAGTAAAGAACTCAGAGAAGAAAGACAAACACGCCGCAGTCAGCAGTGGAGGTAGTTCTTGGAGTTGTTGGTAATCTTGATTCAAGCATAGTTTTTCAGTGCAACGGCACACAGGCAAAAAAAAATAAGGAACAGAAGAAGGACGAACAGAGTGCTGACTTTAGTAGCGTTCCTTCTCAGATTAGTTGGTATTCTTGATTCAAGGTCAAAGATTTTCTCTGCAACGTCACACAGCCAGAGAAAAGAAGAAGGATGTACACAGCGCTCACTTCAGTTGGTTTTTCTTGGGCTAGTTTATATTCTTGATTCAAGCTCACATAGTTTTCAGCGCAACAGCACAGAGCCAACGATAAGAAGGAAGAACACAGTGCTGACTTCAATTGAGTTAGTTATTAGGTAAGGTGTATTCTTGATTCATGCTCAAAGATTTTCTCTGCAACAGCACACAGCCAGAGAAAAGAAGGAGGACGTACACAGCGCTGACTTCAGTAGAGGCTTTTCTTGGGCTTGTTGATATTCTTGATTCAAGCTCACGTAGTTTTTCAGCGCAACAGCACAGAGCCAAACAAGGAAGAGAAGGACGAACACAGGGCTGACTTCACTAGGGTTATTTCTTCAGCTATATGGCAATCTCGATTCAAGCTCGCAGTCTTTCTGTGCAACGGCACAGAGCCAAAGGAAATAACGAGGGCAAGAATAAACACAGGGCTGACTTCAGTAGGGTTATTTCTTGGGTTAGTTGGTATCCTTGATTCAAGCTGACAGTTTTTCAATGCAACGGCACAGAGCCAAAAAAAAAGACGGAACAGAAGAAAAACGAACACAGGGCTTACTTCAGTAGGGTTTCTTCTTGGCTTTGTTGGTATTCTTTATTCAAGCTCACAGTTTTTCAGTGCAACGGCAAAGTGCCAAAAAACAAAAATAAAGAAAAACGAACGGAGCGCTGACTTCAGTAGAGGTTGCTCTTGGGCGTGTTGATATTCTTGATTCAAGCTCACATAGTTTTTCAGCGCAACAGCACAGAGCCAAAGAAAAGAATGAAGAGGAGAAGGACGAACACAGGGCTGACTTCAATAGCGTTAGTTCTTGGGTTAGTTGGTATTCTTGATTCAAGCTCACAGTTTTTCATTGCAACACACACAGCCATAGAAAAGCAGGAAGTGGAGAAGGACGAACACAGGCTGACTTGAGCACAGTCAGTTCTAGGGTTAGTTGGCATTCTTGATTCAGACTAAAACATTTTCGCTGCAGCGACACACAGCCTGAGAAAAGAAGGACGAACACAGCGCTGATTTCAGTAGAGGTTGCTCTTGGGCTAGTTGGTATTCTTGATTCAAGCTCAGCTTTTCAGTACAAGCACATAACCAAAGATCATAAGAGAGATAAACAAATTGCTGACTTCAGTAGTGTTACTTTTTTTGCTAGTGGGTATTCTTGATTCAAGGTAAAAAATTTTCTGCACAACTGCACAGAGCCAAAGTAAAGAAGGCAGTGAAGAAAGACAAACACGCCGCTGTCAACAGTGGAGGTTGTTCTTGGAGTTGTTGGTATTCTTGATTCACGCATAGTTTTTCAGTGCAACGGCACACAGGAAAAAAATAAGGAACAGAAGGACGAACAGAGTGCTGACTTCAGTAGAGTTGATTTTTGGGCTAGTTATTAGTCTTGAATTAGGCTCTTAAGTTTTCGTCACCACTGCGCGAGGCCAAAAAAAGAGGAGGAAGAGAAGAATGACGAACACAATGCCGATTCCAGTAGATTTAGTTTTTGTGCTACTTGGTATTCTTGATCCAAACTTTGATTCTTTCAGCGCAATGCCACCGAGCCAAAAAACGACGGAAGAGAAGAAAACGAACACAGGGCTGACTTCAGTAGGGTTAGTTGTTATTCTTGATTCAAGCTCAGAGTTTTTCAGTGCAACGGCACAGAGCCAAAAAGATGGAAGACAAGAACAACGAGCAAAGGGCTGACTTCAATAGGGCTAGTTCTTGGGCTAGTTGGCATTCTTGATTCAAGCTCAGCTTTTCAGTGCGACGGCACAGAGCCACAACGAAAAGACGGAAGAGAAGAAAGATGAACACAGGGTTGAATTCATTAAAGTTTATTCTTGGCATAGTTGGTAATCTTAATTCAAGCTCATACTTTTTCAGCGCAACGGCACACAGCCAAAGAAAAGAAGGTGGATTAGCAGAAATACGAACACAGGGCTTTCTTAAGTAGGGATAGTTCTTGGGTTAGTTCGTATTCTTGATACAAACTCATAGATTACAGCGCAGTGGCACACAGCCAAATAAATAAGGAAGAAAAGAAGGTCGAACACATCGCTGACTTCAAAAGAGTAAGTTCTTGAGCAAGTTGTTATTCTTGTTTCAGGCTCACTGTTTCAGTGCAACGGCACACAGCCAAAGAAAGAAGGAAGAAAAAGACAAACACAGCGCTGACTTCATTGGAGTTAGTTCTTGGGTTAGTTGGTATTCTTAATTCAAGTTCATAGTAATTCAGCGCAACGGCCCACAGCGAAAGAAATGTACACGGAAGAGCAGAAATACGAACACAGGTCTTACTTCAGTAGGATAAGTTCTTGGGATAGCTGGTATTTTTTATTCAAGCCCATAGTTTTTCAACGCAACGGCACACAGCCAATGAAAATAAGGAAGAGAAGAAGGACGAACAGAGTTCTGACTTCAATAGAGTTAGTTCTTAGAATATTTGGTTCTCTTGATTCAACCTCACAGTTTTCAACGCAATGGCACACAGCCAAAGGAAATAAGGACGAGAAGAGAGATGAACACAGCGCTGACTTCAGTAGAGTTAGTGTTTAGATTAGTTGGTATTCTTGATTCAAGCTCATAGTTTTTCAGCGCAATGGCACACAGCAAAAGAAAAGCACGGACCCAGCGCTGACTTCAGTAGAGGTCGCTCTTGGGTTTGTTGGTATTCTTGATTCAAGCTCATAGTTTTTCAGCGCGACGGCACACAGCCAAATAAAAGAAGGAAAAGAAGGGCGAACACAGCCCTGCCTTCATTAGAGTTAGTTCTTTGATTAGTTGGTATTCTTGATTCAAATTCAGTTTTTCAGTGCGATTGCACAGAGCCAAAGAAAAGAAGGAAGAGGAGAAGGGCAAACACAGGGCTGACTGCAGTAGGGTTAGTTCTTGAATTAGTTGGCATTCTCGATTCCACCTCCTAGATTTTCAGCGCAACGCTACACAGCCAAAGAAAAGAAGGAAGAGAAGAAGAACGAACACAGTTCTGACTTCTATAGAGTTAGTTCATAGGTTAGTTGCTATTCTCGGTTCAAGCTCATAGTTTTCAGCGTTACGGCACACACCGAAAGAAAAGAAGGAAGAGAAGAGGCACATATGCAGCGCTGACATCAGTAAAGTTATTTCTTAGATTACTTAGTATTGATTCATACAGTTTTTCAGCGCAACGGCGCACAGCCAAAGAAAAGAACCAGGAAGAGAACAACGAAAACAACGCTGACTTCAGTGGAGGTAGTTCTTATATTAGTTGGCATTCTTGATTCAAACTCATAGTTTTCCACCGCAACGGCGCACAGGCAAAAAAAGACGAAAGAGTAGAAGGATGTAAACAGCGCTGATTTCAGTAGAGTTAGTTCTTGGATAAGTTGTGGTTCTTGATTCAAGCTCATAGTTTCTCAGCGCAGCGGCATCGAGCCAAAGAAAAGAAGGAAGAATAGAATGACGAACACACGGCTCACTTCAGTAGTGTAAGTTTCTAGGTTAGTTGGTATTCTTGCTTCAAGCTCATAGTTTTTCATCGCAACGGCACAGAGCCGAAGAAAAAAGGAAGAGGAGAAGGACGAACACAGGGCTACTTCCGCAGAATTAGTTCTTCGGTTAGATGGTATTCTTGATTCAAGCTCATAGTTTTGCAGCCCAACGGCACACAGCCAAAGAAAAGAAGGAAGACTAGAAGGACGAACACATGCCTGATTTCAGTAGGGTTAGTTCTTCGGTTAGTTGGCATTCTTGATTTAAGCTCATAGTTTTTCAATATAACGGCTCACAGCGAAAGATAATAAGAAGGAATAGAAGGTCAAACACTGTGCTGACTTCATTATAGTTAGTTATTTTGCTACAGCGTGTTCTTGATTCAAGCTCGTAGTTTTTCTGCGCAATGGCGCACAGCCAAAAAAAGGTGGAACAGAAGAAGGACAAACGCGGCACTGACTAATGTACGTAGAGTTAGTACTCGGGCGAGTTTGTATTCTTGATTCAAGATCATAGTTTTAAGTGCAACGGCACACATGCAAAGAAAACAAGGAACAGGCGAAGGACGAACAGAGTGCTGACTTCAGTAAAGTTAGTTCTTGTGCTAGATATTATTATTGATGCAAACTCTAAAATGTTCATCAGAAATGCACGCCACCGAAGAAAAGAGAAGGATGAACACAGCCTGACTTCAGTAGAGTTGATACTTGGGCTAGTCGGTATTCTTGATTCAAGCTGAGTTTTTCAGCGCAGCGAAACACAAAGAAAACAAAAGGAACAAGAGGACAAACACAGCACTGACTTCAGTAGGGTTACTTCTTGGGTTAGTTGGTGTTCTTGATTCAAGCTGAGTTTTTCAGCGCAGCGAACCACAAAGAATATAAGAAGGAAGAGAAGGACAAACACAGCACTGACATCAGTAGAGATAGTTCTTGGACTAGTTGTTCTTGTTTCAATATCAAACTTTTTCAGTGCAATGCCACACAGCCAAAGAAAAGAAGAACGAAAAGAAGGGCGAAGACAGCATTGACTTCAGTACAGTGAGTTATTGTTCTACTGGGTATTCTTTTTTTCAGATTTTTAGCGCGACTACGCGGAGCCAAAGAAAAGAAGACGGAAGAAAAGGACCAACACAGCGCTCACTACAGAAGATTTTTTCTTGGAGTAGCTGGTATTTTGATTCAAGCTCACAGATTTCCAGTGCAATGGAACAGAGCCAAATAAAAGGAGAAGGAATAGCAGAATAGCAAACACAGCACACACTTCCGTAGAAATAATTCTTGGGCTAGTGGGTATTCTTCATTCAAGCTCATTGATTTTAGGTTTACAGCACGCAGCTAAAGAAAAGAAGACGGAAGAAAAGGACGAGCTCAGCGCTCACTTGAGTTGATTACTTCTTGGGCTAGTTGGTATTTTGATTTAAGCTCATGGTTTTCGATTGCAATGGTACACAAACAAAGAAGAGAACGAAGAGAAGAACGGCGAACACAGCACTGAGTTCAGTAGACATAATTCTTACGCTTGTTGGTACTCTTAATTCAAGCTCATAGTTTTTCAGCGCAACTGGACACAGCCAAAGAAAAGAGGGAACAGAATTACAAACATAGCACTGACTGCAGTACAAGTAGTTCTCGGGCAAGTTGGTATTCTTGATTGAAGCTCATAGTTTTTCAGCGCAACGGCACACAGCCAAAGAGAATAAGAAGAAAACGAAGAAGAAACACAATTCTGAATTCAGTTGAGTTAGTATTTAGGCTAGTTGGTATTCTCGATTCAAGCTCATACATTTACAACGCGATGGCAGACATCCAACGAAGAGAAGGCAAAGAAGGGCAAACACAGTGACAACTTTAGTAGAGTTAGTTCTTGAGCTAGTGGGTATTCTTGATACAAGCTCATATTATTTAGCAGAATAGCACGCAGCCGAAGAAAACAAGGAAGAAAAGGACGAACACAATGGTGAGTTCAGTTGAGAGGGTTTTGGGCTAGGTCATAATCTTGATTGAAGCGCTTAATTTTTCATCACTATGGAACGCCACTGAAGAAAAAAAGGAAAAGAAGAAGGACAAACACAGTGCTGACTTCAATAGAGATAGGCCTTGTGCTAGTTGGTATCTTTATTCAAGCTCATAGTGCTTCAGCGCTACAGCACCGAGCCACAAAAACGACTGAAGACTAGAAAGACGAACATAGTGATGAGTTCAGTAGGGTTAGTTCTCGGGTTAGTATGTATTCTTGATTCAAGCTGACAGTTTTCAGTGCAACGGCACAGAGCCAAAAAAACGAAGGAGATGAAAGACAAACACAGGGCTGACTTCAATCTGTTAGTTCTTAGGCTAGTTGGTAGTATTGATTCAAGCTCATAGTTTTTCAGAGCAACAGCACACAGCCAAATAAAATAAGGAAGTGAATAAGGACGACCACAGAGGTTACATCAGTAGAGTTAGTTCTAAGATTAGTTGGTATTTTTGATTCAAGCTCATAGATTCTCAGCGCAACGGCACACGGCTAAAGAAAAGAAGGAAGAGAAGAGTACGAACACAGCGCTGACTTCAATAGAGTTACTTGTTAAGTTAGATGTTATTATTGGTACAAGATCACAGTTTGTCTGTGCGCGGCACGCAGCCAAAGAAAAGAAGAAGGAAGAGAAGAAGGTAGAACACAGCGCTTGTGTTATAATAGCTAGTTCTCTGGATAGTTGGTGTTCTTGATTCATGCTCAATTTTTTGCAGCGCAATGGCACACATCCAAAGAAAATAAGGAAGGTTAGAAGGACGAAAACAGCGCTAACTTCAGTAGAGTTAGTTCTTAGATTAGTTGGTATTCTTATTCAAGGTCATAGTTTTTCAGCGCAATGGCACACAGCCAAAAAAAATAAGAAAGATGAAGGACGAACGCAGCACTGACTTCAGTAGAGTTTGTTCTTGGATTAGTTGGTATTCTTGATTCAAGCTCAGTTTTACAGGGCAACGGCACACAACCAAAAAAAATAGAAGGAAGAGGAGAACAAACACCGCACCGACTTCAGTACAGTTAGGTTTCCACTTGTTATTCTTGATTAAAGCTCAGTTTTTCACCGCAACCGCGCAAAGCCAAAGAAAAGAGGATGGAAAAGAAGGAGGACGAACACAGCGCTCACTTCAGGTGAATTGGTTCTTAGGAGAATTGGTATTCTTGATTCAAGCTCACAGCTTTTCAGTGCAACGGCAAAAAGCCAAAGAAAAGAAGGAAGAACACAGCGCTGACTTCATTAGAGCTAGTTCTTGGGTTAGTTGTTATTCTTTATTGAAGCTCATAGTTTTTCAGCGCAACGGCACACAGTCATATAAAATAAGGAAGAGAAGAAGAACGAACACAGTGCTGACTTCAATAGAGTTAGTTCATAAGATAGTTGGAATTCTCGATTCAAGCTCATAGTTTTCAGCACTGCTTCACAAAGCGAAAGAAAAGAAGGACGAGAAGAAGCACGTACACAGGGCTGACGTCAGTAGAGTTTTTTTAGATTAGTTGGAATTGATTTATAATCACAGTTTTTCAGCGCAACGGCTCACAGCCAAATAAAACAAGGAAGAGGAGAAGGATGTACACAGCGCTGACTTAAGTAGAGTTAGTTTTTGGATTAGTTGGGATTCTTGATTCAAGCTCATAGTTTCTCAGCGAAACGGCATAGAGCCGAAGAAAAGAAGGAAGGGCAGATAGACGAACACAGGGCTGACTTCAGTAGAATTAGTTCATCGGTTAGTTGCTATTCTTGATTCAACCTCATAGTTTTGCAGCCCAACGGCACACAGCCAAAGAAAAGAAGGAAGAGGAGAAGGACGAACACAGGCCTGACTTCAGTAGGTGAGTTCTTCGGTTAGTTGGCATTCTTGATTCAAGCTCATAGTTTTTCAGTATAACGGCACACAGCGAAAGATAATAAGAAGGAAGAGAAGGTCAAACAAAGTGCTGACTTGAGTGGAGTTAGTTCTTTTGCTAGATAATATCCTTGTTTCAAGCTCTTAAATTTTTATCAGAATTTTGCCAGATAATATCCTTGTTTCAAGCTCTTAAATTTTTATCAGAACTGCACGCCGCCGAAGAAAAAAGAGAAGGATGAACACAGCCTGACTTCAATAGAGTTGATTCTTGGGCTAGTTGTTATTCTTGATTCAAGCTGAGTTTTTCAGCGCCTCGAAACACAAACAAAGAAAACAGGAAGGAACAGGAGGACAAACACAGCACTGACTTCATTAGGGTTAGTTCCTGGGTTGGTCGGTAATCTTGATTCAAGCTGAATTTTTCAGCGCAGTGAAGCACAAAGGAAAAAAGAAGGAACAGTAGGCCAAAAACAGCACTGACTGCAGTAGGGTTAGTTATTGAGCTAGATGGTATTCTTGATTCAAGCTGAGTTTTTTAGCGAAGCGAAGCACAAACAAATAAAACAAGAAGGAACAGGAGGACGAACACATCACTCACTTCAGTAGGGTTAGTTCTTGGGCTAGTTGGTGTTTTTGTTTCAATCTCATACTTTTTCAGTGCAGTGCCACACAGCCAAAGAAAAGAAGGACGAAAAGAAGGTCTAAGACAGCACTGACTTCAGTAGAGTGAGTTCTTGGGCTATTGGGTATTCAAGGTTCAAACTCAGATTTTCAGCACGACCGCACGAAGCCAATGAAAAGAAGACGGAAGACAAGAAGGACGAGCTCAGCGCTCACTTGAGTTGATTACTTCTTGGGCTTGTTGGTATCTTGATTTAAGCTCATGGTTTTCGATTGCAATGTACACAGACAAAGAAGAGAACAAAAAAGAGAAGAACCGCGAACAAAGCTCTGACTTCAGTAGAAATAATTCTTGGGCTAGTTGGTATTCTTGATTCAAGCTCATAGTTTTTCAGCGCAACAGGACACAGCCAAAGAAAAGAAGGTACGGAAGGACAAACACAGCACTGACTGCAGTAGAGGTAGTTCTTGGGCCAGTTGGTAATCTTGATTGAAAGACGAACACAGGGCTGACTTCAGTAGGGTTTGTTCATGGGTTAGTTAGTATTCTTGATTCCTGCTGTTTGTTTTCAGTGCAACTGCACAGCCCAAATAAGACGGAAGAGAAGGAAAAAGAACACAGGGCTGACTTCACTAGGGTTAGTTCTTATTAGTTGGCATTCTTGATTCAAGCTTATATATTTTTATCGCAACAGCACAGAGCCAAAGAAAAGAAAGAAGAGGAATAGGACGAACGCAGTGCTGACTTCATTAGAGGTAAGACTTGGGCTACTTGGTACTCTTGATTCAAGCTCAGTTTTTCAGTACAAGCACATAGACAAAGATAATTAAAAGGATAAACACAGTGCTTACTTCAGTAGGGTTACTTCTTTTGCTAGTGCGTATTCTTGATTCAAGCTCATATTTCTGCACAAGTGCGCACAGCCAAAGTAAAGAAGGAAGAGAATAAAGGCAAACACGGCACTGGCTACAGTAGAGGTAGTTCTAGGGCAAGTTGGTATTCTTGATTCAAGCTCATAGTTTTTCAGTATAACGGCACACAGGGAAATATAATAAGAAGGATGAGAAGGTCAAACACTGCGCTGACGTGAGTGGAGTTAATTCTTTTGCTAGTGGGTATTCTTGATTCAATCTCATAGTTTTTCTGCTCCGCAATGGCACACAGCCAAAGAAAAGATGGAAGAGAAGAAGGACAAACACGGCGCTGACTAATTTACGTAGAGTTAGTACTCGGGCTATTTGGTATTCTTGAAACAATCTCATAGTTTTCAGTGCAACGGCACACAGGCAAAGAAAAGAAGAAACAGAAGAAGGACAAACAGAGTGCTGACTTTAATAGAGTTGATCTTTGGGCTAGTTATTATTCTTTATTCAAGCTCAAGTTTTCATCACAGCGGCACGAGGCCACAAAAAAACGAGTGAGAAAAGAAGGACGAAGACAATGCTGACTACAGTAGAGTTAGTTCTTGGGTTACTTCGTATTCTTGGTTCAAACAGATTCTTTCAGCGCAATGGCATAGAGCCAAAAAACGATGGAAGAGAAGAATGACGAACCCAGGGCTGACTTCTGTAGGCTTGGTTTTTGGGTTAGTTGGTATTCTTCATTTGCTCCCAGTTTTTCACTGCAATGGGACAGAGCCAAAAAAGACGGAAGAGAATAAAGACGAACACAGGGCTGACTTCAGTAGGGTTAGTTCTTGGGTTAGTAGGTATTCTTTATCCAAGCTTACAAGTTTTCAGTGCAACGTCAAAGTGCCAAAAAAACAAAAGAGAAGGAAGAAAAACAAAGGGCTGACTTCAGTAAGGTTAGTTCTTGGGCTAGTTGGCATTCTTGAATCAAGCTCATAGATTTCATCGCAACGGCACACAGCCAAAGAAAAGAAGGACGAACACAGCGCTAACTTCAGTAGAGGTTGCTCTTTGGTTAGTTTGTATTCTTTCTTCAAGCTAATTATTCTTCAGCGCGACGCCACACCGCCAAGAAAACTTAGAAGGAAGAGAAGGACAAACACAGCGCCGACTTCAGTAGAGTTAAGTTTTGGGCTTCTTGGTATTGTTGATTCACACTCATAGTTTTTCAGTGCAACGGCACACAGCCAATGGAAATATGGAAGAGAAGAAAGAACACAGCGCTGACTTGATTATGGTTAGTTTTGGGTTAGTTGGTATTCTTTATTCAAGCTCAAAGTTTTTCAGCGCAACAGCACCGAGCCAAAGAAAGTAAGGAAGAGAAGAAGGACGAAAAGAGCGCTGAATTCAGTGCAGTTAGTTCTTAGATTAGTTGGTATTTTTGATTCAAACTCATAGTTTATCAGCGCAATGGCACAGAGCCAGCGAAAAGAAGCATGAAAATAAGGATAAACACAGCCCAGACTAGAGTACAGTTAGTTCATGGGCTAGTTCATATTGTTCATTCAAGGTCACACTTTTTCAGCACAATGGCACACAGACAAAGCAAAGAATAAACAGAAGGACGAACACAGTCCTGACTTTATTAGAGCTGATTTTGGGCTAGCTATTATTCTTGTATAAAGCTCATAAGTTTTCACCACAACGACACGCGGCCAAAGAAAAGCAGGAAGAGAACAAGGACGAACACAGTGCTGACTAGAGTTGAGTTATTTCTTGGGCTATTGGTATTCTTGATTCAAACTCGTAGTTTTTCAACGCAACGGCATAGAGCCAAAAAAAAAACGACGGAAGAGAAGAAATACATACACAAAGCTCACTTCAGTAGGGTTAGTTCTTGGGTTAGTTGGTATTCTTGATTCATGCTCTCAGTTTTTCACTGAAACGACACACAGAGCGACAAAAAAGACGGAAGCGAAGAAAGACGAACATAGGGTTCACATCAGTATAGTTAGTTGTTGGGTTAGTTGGCATTCTTGATTCAAGATGACAGTTTTTCAATGCTACGGCACCGAATAAAAAAAACGGAGGAGAATTAAGACGAACACAGGGCTGACTTTATAATGGTTAGTTCTTGGGATAGCTGTCATTCTTGATTCAAGCACACAGTTTTTCACTGCGACGGCACAGAGCCGCGAATCAAGATGGAGGAGAAGACAGACGAACACAGTGGGGTTAGTTCTTGGGTTGGTTGGTATTCTTGATTCAAGCTCACAGTTTTTCAGAGCAACGGCACAGAGCTAAAGAAAAGAAAGAACAGATGGACAAACACAGCGCTGACTTCATTAGAGCTAATTCTTCGGTTAGTTTGTATTCTTATTTCAAGCTCGTATTTTTTCAGCGCAACGGCAAGGGCCAAAGAAAAGAAGATACAAGAGCAAAAATACGGACACAGGGCTTACTTCAGTAGGGTTAGTTCTTGCCTTAGTTGGTATTCTTTATTCAAGCTCACAGTTTTTCTTTGAAACGACAAATTGCCAAAAAAACGAAAGAGCAGAAAGACAAACACAGGGCTGACTTCATAAAAATTAGTTCTCGGGCCAGTTGGTTTTCTTGGTTCAAGGTCATATTTTTTCACCGCAACGGCACACAGCCAAAAAAAGGAAGAAAAGGACGAACACAGCGCTGGCTTCTTTTGAGTTAGTTCTTGGGTTGGTTCGAATTCTTAATTCAAGCTCATAGTTTTACAGTGCAACGGCACGCAGCGAAAGAAAAGTAGACGGAAGAGCATAAATACGAACACAGATCTTACTTCACAAGGGTAAGATCATGGGATAGTTGGAATACTTTATGCAAGCTCATAGTTTTCACAGCGATGCCACACAGACAAATAAAATAACGAAGAGAAGAAGGATGAGCACAGCACTGACTTCAATGGAGTTAGTTCTTAGGTTAGGTGGTATTCTTGATTCAAGCTGAAAGATTTTCTCTGCAACGGCACACAGCCAGAGAAAAGAAGGAGGACGAACACAGCGCTGACTTCACTAGAGGTTGCTCCTGGGCTCGTTGATATTCTTGATTCAAGCCCATATAATTTTTCAGCGCAACAGCACAGAGCCAAAGAAAAGAAGGAAGAGAAGGACGAATACAGGGCTGACTTCAGTAATGTTAGTTCTTGGGTTAGTTGGTATTCTTGATTCAAGCTCATAGTTTTACAGTCCAACAGCACCGAGCCAAAGAAAAGAAAGAAGAGGAAAAGGACGAGAACAGTGCTGACTTCATTAGCAGTAGTTTTTGGACTAGTTGGTATTCTTGATTCGAATTGATAGTTTTTCAGTGCGATGGCACAGAGCCAAAGAAAAGAAGAAAAAGGATAAGGACCAACAAAGGGCTGACTTCAGTAGGGTTAGTTCTTCGGTTAGTTCGTATTCTTGATTCAAGCTCATAGTTTTTCCGTGCAACACACACAGCCAAAGAAAAGCGGGAAGTGGAGAAGGACGAACACAGGGCTGACTTCAGCAGGATTACTTCTTTTGCTAGTGGGTATTCTTGATTCAAGCTCATTTTTCTGCACAATTGCGCACAGCCAATGTAAAGAAGGAAGAGAAGAAAGACAAACGCGCCGCTGGCGACAGTGGAGGTAGTTCTTGGGCAAGTTGGCGTTCTTGGAGTAGTGGACATTCTTGATTCAAGCTTATAGTATTTCAGTCCAACGGCAAACAGGCAAAGAAATGAAGGAACCGAAGAAGGACGAACAGAGTGCTGACTTCAGCATAGTTGATTTTTGGGCTAGTTAAATTCATGATTCAAGCTCTTAAGTTTTCATCAATACGGCAAGCGGCCAAAAAAAAGGAAGAAGAGAAGAAGAACGAATACAGTGCTGACTCCAGTAGAGCTAGTTCTTGGGCTACTTGGTATTCTTGGTTCAAACTTATATTCTTTCAGCGCAATGGCGCAGAGCCAAAAACGACAAAAGAGAAGAAAGACGAACACAGGGCGGATTTCAGTAGGGTTAGTTGTTTTTTTTATTCAAGCTCACTTTTTCAGTGCAACGGCACAGAGCAACAAGAAACGACGGAAGAGAAGAAAGATGAAAACAGTGCTGACTTCAGGAGGATTAGTTCTTGAGTTAGTTGGTAATCTTGACTCAAGCTCATAGTGTTTCAGTGCAACAGAACACAGCCAAAAAAAGAGAAGGATGAGAAGAAAGAACAACACAATGCTGACATCAGTAGGGTGAATTCTTGGGCTAGATGGCATTCTCGATTCAAGCTCACAGTTTTTGAGTGCAACAGCACAGAGTCAAAAAAAGAAGAGAAGAGAAGGACGAACACAGCGCTGACTTTATTAGTGTTAGTTCTTGGGTTAGTTTTATTCCTAATTCAACCTCGCAATTTTTGGGCGCAACGGCACACAGCCAAAAACATGGAGGAAGACAAGAAAGACGAACACAGGGTTAAAATTCACTAGGTTTATTTTTTGGGTTTGTTGGTGTTCTAGATTCATACTCCCAGTTTTTTAGTGAAACGGCACAGAGCCAAAAAAAGACGTAAGAGAAAAAAGACGAACACAGGGCTGACATCAGTAGGGTTAGTTCTTGGGCTAGGTGGCATTCTTCAATCAAGCTCATAGATTTCATCGCAACGGCACACAGCCAAAGAAAAGAAGAAGGACGAACACAGCGCTGAATAAACTAGAGGTTGTTCTTGGGTTAGCTGGTATTCTTTCTTCAAGCTCATTAATTTTCAGCGCGACAGCACACCGCAAAAAAAAATTAGAAGGAAGAGAAAGACAAACACAGCGTCGAATTCAGTAGAGTTAGGTTTTGGGCTTGTTGGTATTGCTTATTCTAGCTCATAATTTTTAAGCGCAACAGCACACAGCCAAAGAAATGAAGGAAAACAAGGGCGAACTCAGTGCTGCCTTCATTAGGGTAAGATCTTGGATTAGTTGGTATTCCTGATTTAAATTCATAGTTTTTCAGTGCGATGGCACAGAGCCATTGAAAAGAAGGAAGAGGAGAATGGCGAACACAGGGCTGACTTCAGTAGGGATAGTTCTTGTTATTGTTAGTATTATTATTTGCAGCTCAAAGATTTTCAGCGCAACGGTACACAGCCAACGAAAAGAAGGAAGAGAAGAAAGGCGAACACAGGGCCGACTTCATAAGGATTAGTTCTTGGGCTAGTTGGCATTCCTGATTTAAGCTCACAGTTTTACAGAGGAACAGTACAGAGCCACAAAAAAAGATAGAAGAAGAGAATGACGAACGCAGGGCTGACTTCAGTAGGGTTAGTTCTTGGGTTGGTTGCTTTTCTCGATTCAAGCTCACAGTTTTTCTGTGCAACGGCACAGAGCCAAAAAAAGAGACGGAAGAGAAGAAAGATAAACACATGGCTGACATCAGTAGGGTTAGTTCTTGGGTTAGTTGGTATTCTTTATACAAGCTCATAGATTTCAGCGCAGCAGCACACAGCGAAAGAAAAGAGGGAACAGAAGAAGGTCGAACACCTCGCTGACTTTATTAAAGCTAGTTATTGGGCTAGTTGTTAATCTTGATTCAAGCTCACAGTTCTTAAGTGCAACAGCACACTGTAAAAAACAAGCAAGAAAAGAAGCAACACAGCGCTGACTTCATTTTACTTAGTTCTTGGGTTAATTCGTATTTTTAATTCAAGCCCATAATTTTTCAGCGCAGCGACACGCAGCAAAAGAAAAGTACACGGAAGAGCAAAAATATGAACACAGATCTTACTTCACAAGGTAAGTTCATGGATAGCTGGTATTCTTTATGCAAGCTCATGTTTTTCAGAAAGGCACGCAGCCAAATAAAGTAAGGGAGACAAGAAGGACGAACACAGCGCTAGTGTCAGTACAGTTTGTTCTTAGATTACTTGGTATTCTTGATTCAAGCTCATAGTTTTCCATCGAAACGGCACAGAGCCAAAGAAAAGAAGCAGGAAAAGAAGAAGGAAGAGCACAGCTCTGATTTAATTAGAGATAGTACTTGGGTTAGTTGGTAATCTTGATTTAACATCACAGGTTTCGCCGCAATGGCACAAAACCAAAGAAAATAAGGAAAAGTACGAACACAGCGCTGACTTCAGTAGCGTTATTTCACAGATTAGTTGGTATTCTTGATTCAAGCTCAAAGATTTTCTCTACAACGGCACACAGCCAGAGAAAAGAAGAAGGACGTACACCGCGCTGCCTTCTGTAGAGGTTTCTCTTGGGCTAGATAATTTTCTTGATTCAAGCTCACATAGTTTTTCAGCGCAACAGCACAGAGCCAAAGAACGGAAGGAAGAGAAGGACGAACACAGGGCTGACTTCACTAGGGTTATTTCTTCGGCTCTATGGCAACCTCGACTCAAGCTCACAGTTTTTCAGTGCAACCGCACAGAGCCAAAGAAAAGAACGAAGACAAGGACAAACACAGGGCTGACTTCAGTATTGTTAGTTCTTGGGTTAGTTGCTATTCTTTATTCAAGCTGACAGTTTTTCAATGCAACGACAAGAGCCAAAAAAGACGGAAGAGAAGAAAAACGAACACAGGGCTTACTTCAGTAGGGTTAGTTCTTGGCTTAGTTGGTTTTCTTGATTCAAGCTCACAGTTTTTCAGCGCAACGGCAGTGTCAAAAAACGGAAAAGAAGAAAGCGAACGCAGCGCTGACTTCAGTAGAAGTTGCTCTTGGGCTAGTTGATATTCTTGATTGAAGCTCACATAGTTTTTCAGCGCAACAGCACAGAGCCATATAAAAGAATGAAGAGGAGAAGGACGAACAAAGGGCTTACTTCAGTACGGTTAGTTTTTGGGTTACTTGGTATTCTTGAATCATGCTCATAGTTTTTTATTGCAACACACGCAGCCATAGAAACGCAGGAAGTGGAGAAGGACGAGCACTAGCTGGCTTCTGCAGGTTTATTTCTTGGGCTACTTGGTATTCTTGATTCAAACTTGCAGTTTTTTTGCGCAATCCCACAGAGCAAAAACGATGGAAGAAAAGGAAGACGAACACATGGCTGACTTCATAATGGTTAGTTCTTGGGCTAGTTGGTATTCTTGATTCAAGCTCACATAGTTTATCAGCGCAACGGCATAGAGCGAAAGAAATGAAGGAAGAGGAGAAGGACGAACACAGGGCTGACTTCAGTAGGGTTAGTTCTTCGGATAGTTGGCATTCTTGATTCAAGCTAATAGTTTTACAGCACAACAGCACAGAGGCACAAAGAAAAGAAAGAAGAGAAAAAGCACGAAATCAGTGCTGACTTCATTAGAAGTACTTCTTGGGCTAGTTAGTATTCTTGATTCAAGCTCAGTTTTTCAGTACAAGCACATAGCCAAAGATAATAAGAGGGATAAACACATTGCTGACTTCAGTAGCCTTACTTCTTTTGCTAGTGGGTATTCTTGATTCAAGGTAAAAAATTTTCTGCACAACTGCCCACAGCCCAAGTAAAGAAGGGAGAGAAGAAAGACAAACACGGCGCTGTCTAGAGTGAAGGCAGTTCTTGGAGTAGTTGGTATTCTTGATTCAAGCATAGTTTTTCAGTGCAACTGCACACAGGCAAAAAAAATAAGGAATAGAAGAAGGACGAACAGAGTGCTGACTTCAGTAGAGTTGCTTTTTGGGCTAGTTATTATACTTCATTTAGGCACATAAGTTTTCGTCAACACGGCACAAGGCCAAAAAAAGAGGAGGAAGAGAAGAATGACGAACACAATGCCGACTCCAGTTGATTTATTCTAGGGCTACTTGGTATTCTTGATTCAAACTTATAGTTCTTTAGAGCAATAACACTCAGCCAAAAACGACAGAAGAGAAGAAAGTCGAACACAGGGCTGACTTCAGTAGGGTTAGCTGGTATTCTCGATTCAAGCTCACAGTTTTTCAGCGCAACAGCAAAGTGCCAAAAAACGGAAAAAAGAAAAACGAACACAGGGCTCACTTCATAAGGGTTAGTTCTTGGGCTAGTTGGTATTCTTGATACAAGCTCACAGTTTTTCAGGGCAACGGCAAAGGGCCAAACAAAAGGAGGAAGAGGAGAAGGACGAACACAGGGCTGACTACAGTAGGATTAGTTCTTCGGTTAGTAGTGTATTCTTGATTCAAGCTCAGAGTTTTTCAGTGCAACGCACACAGCCAAATAAAAACAGGGAGTGGAGAAGGACGAACACAGGGCTGAATTCAGCATGATTAGTTCTTCGGTAAGTTGGTATTCTTGATTCAAGCTCATAGATTTTCAATGCAACGCACACAGCCAAAGAACAGAAAGAAGAGGAAAAGGAGGAACACAGTGCTGACTTCATTAGAGGTAGCTCTTGGGCTATTTGGTATTCTTGATTCAAGCTCACCTGTTCAGTACAAGCACATTTGCAAAGACAATAAGAAGAATAAGGACTGTAATGACTTCAGTAGGCTTTCATCTTTTGCTAGTGGGTATTCTTGATTCAAGCTCATTTTTCTGCACAATTGCACACAGCCAAAGTAAAGAAGGAAGAGAAGAATTACAAACGCAGCGCTGGCTACAGTGGAGGTAGTTCTTGGGCAAGTTGGTATTCTTGATTCAAGCTCATAGCTTTTCAGTGCAACGACACACAGGCAAAGAAAAGAAGGAACAGAAGAAGGACGAGCAGAGCGCTGACTTCAGTAGAGTTGATTATTGGGCTAGCTATTATTCTTGATTCAAGCTCTTAAGTTTTCATCACAACGGCACGCGGCCATAAAAGGAGGAAAAGAAGAAGAACGAACACAGTGCTGATTCCAGAAGAGTTAGTTCTTCGGCTACTTGGTATTCTTGGTTCAAATTTATATTCTTTCTGCGCAATGGCACACTGCCAAAAAACGACGGAAGAGAAGAAAACGAAAACAGGGCTGACTTGTGTTGGGTTAGTTGTTATTCTTGATTCAAGCTCACAGTTTTTCAGCGCAACAGCACAGTACCAAAAAAAAGATGGAAGACAAGAAAAACGATCACAGGGTTGAATTGTGCTGGGCTAGTTCTTGGGCAAGTTGGTATTCTTTATTCAACCTTGGTTTTTCAGTGCAACGGCACCTAACCACAAACAAAAGACGGAAGATAAGAAAGACGAGCACAGGGCTGACTTCAGCAGGGTTAGTTCTTGGCCTAGTTGGTATTCTTTTTCAAGCTCACATAGTTTTTCAGCGCCACGGCACAGAGCCAAAGAAATAAAGGAAGAGGAGAAGGACGAACACAGGGCTGACTTCAGTAGGGTTAGTTCTTCGGTTAGTTGGTATTCTTTATTCAAGCTCATTGTTTTTAAGTGCAACGCACACAGCCAAAGAAAAGCAGGAAGTGGAGAAAGATGAACACAGTGGTGACTTCATTGCAGGTAGTTCTTGGGCTAGTTAGTATTCTTGATTCCAGCTCACTTTTTTAGTACGAGCACATAGTCAAAGATAATAAGAACAAACAAAGTGCTGACTTCAGTAGCGTTACTTCTTTTGCTGGAGGGTATTCTTGATTCAAGCTCATTTTTCTGCACAATTGCACACAGCCACAGTAAAGAAGGAAGAGAAGAAAGACAAACGCGGCGCTGGCTACAGTGGAGGTAGTTCTTGGGCAAGTTGGTATTCTTGATTCAAGCTCATGATTTTTCAGTGCAATGGAACACAGGCAAAGAAAAGAAGGAACCGAAGAAGGACGAACAGAGTGCTGACTTCAGTAGAGTTGATTTTTGGGCTAGCTATAATTCTTCATTCAAGCTCTTAAGTTTTCATCACAACGGCACGCGGCCAAAAATAAGGAGGAAGATAAGAAAGATAAACACAGGGCTGACTTCAGCAGGGTTAGTTCTAGGCTTAGTCGGTATTCTTGATTCAAGCTCACAGTTTTTCAATGCAACGGCAAAGTGCCAAAAAACGGAAAAGAAAAAAACAAACACAGGACTGACTTCATAATGGTTATTTCTTGGGCTACTTGGTATTCTTGGCTCAAACTTATATTCTTTCAGCGCAATGGCACAGAGCCAAAAAAACTACGGAAGAGAAGAAATACGAGCACAGGGTTGACTTCAGTAGGATTAGTTGTTATTCTTTATTCAAGCTCACAGATTTTCAGTGCAACGGCACAGAGCCAAAAAAAGATGGAAGAGAAGATGAACACAAGGCTGACTTCAGGAGGATTAGTTCTTGAGTTAGTTGGTATTCTTGATTCAAGCTCACAGTTTTTCAGTGCAACAGCACAGAGCCAAAAAAAAAAGAGACGGAAGAGAAGAAATAACAACACAGTGTTGACATCAGTAGGGTTAGTTCTTGGGTCAGATGGCATTCTCGACTCAAGCTCACACTTTTTCAGTGCAACGGCAACAGATCCAAAAAAAAGAAAGAACAGGAAGACGAACACAGCCCTTTCTTCATTAGTGTTAGTTCTTGGGTTAGTTTTATTCCTAATTCAAGCTCGCAGTTTTTGAGCGCAACGGCACACAGCCAAAAAATTGAGGAAGACAAGAAAAACGAACACTGGGTTAAATTTCAGTAGGGTTATTTCTTGGGTTTGTTGGCGTTCTTGTTTCATACTCCCAGTTATTAAGTGCAACGGCACAGAGCCAAAAAAAGACGTAAGAGAAGAAAGACGAACAAAGGGGTGACTTCAGTAGGGATAGCGCTTGGGCTTGTTGTCATTCTTGAATCAAGCTAATAGTTCTTCACCGCAACGGCACACAGCCAAAGAAAAGAAGGACGAACACAACGCTGACTAAAGTAGATGTTGCTCTTGGGTTAGCAGGTATCAGGTTAACAACACACCGCAAAAGAAAACTAGAAGGAAGAGAAAGACAAACACAGCGCCGACTTCAGTAGAGTTAGGTTTTTGGCTTGTTGGTATTGTTGATTCAAGCTCATAATTTTTCTGCGCAACGGCACAGAGCCAAAGAAAGAGACGGAAGAGAAGAAAGACGAACACACGGCTGACTTCAGTAGAGTTAGTTCTTTGGTTAGTTGGTATTCTTTATACAAGCTCATAGATTTCAGCGCAGCAGCACACAGCGAAATAAAAGAAGGAAGAGAAGAAGGTCCAACACATCGCTGACTTTAATAAAGCTAGTTCTTGGGCTAGTTGTTAGTCTTGATTCAAGCTCACAGTTTTTAAGTGCAACGGCACACAGTAAAGAAAAAGAAGCAAGAAAAGAACGAACACAGCGCTGACTTCTTTTTAGTTCGTTCTTGGGTTAATTCGTATTTAAATTCAAGCCCGTAGTTTTTCAGCGCAACGACACGCAGCAAAGAAAAGTAGACGGAAGAGCATATATACGAACACAGATATTAATTCACAAGGGTAAGTTCATGGATAGCTGGTATTCTTTATGCAAGCTCATAGTTTTTCAGAATGGCACACAGCCAAATAAATTAAGGAAGACAAGCAGGACGAACACAACGCTGACGCCAGTACAGTTTGTTCCTATATTACTTGGTATTCTTGATTCAAACTCATAGTTTTCCATCGAAACGGCACAGAGCCAAAGAAAAGAAGAAGGAAAAGAAGAAGGAAGAACAGAGCTCTGATTTAATTAGAGATAGTACTTGGGTTAGTTGGTAATCTTGATTTAATCTCACAGTTTTCGCCGCAAAGGCACAAAACCAAAGAAAATAAGGAAGAGAAGGACGAACACAGAGCTGACCTTAGTAGCGTTACTTCTCAGATTAGTTGGTATTTTTGATTTAAGCTGAAAGATTTTCTCTGCAACGGCACACAGCCAGAGAAAAGAAGAAGGACGTACACCGCGCTGACTTCAGTAGAGAATTCTCTTGGGCTAGTTGATATTCTTGATTCAATCCCACATAATTTTTCAGCGCATCAGCAGAGAGCCAAAGAAAAGAAGGAAGAGAAGGACGAACACAGGGCTGACTTCAGTAGGGTTATTTCTTGGGCTATATGCAATCTCGATACAAGCTCACAGTTTTTCAGTGCAACGGCACAGAGCCAAAGAAAAGAACGAAGACAAGGACGACCAAGGGGCTGACTTCAGTAGGACTAGTTCTTGGGTTAGTTGGTATTCTTGATTCAAGCTGACAGTTTTTCAATGCAACGGCACAGAGCCAACCAAAGACGGAAGAGAAGAATAACGAACACAGGGCTTACATCAGTAGGGTTAGTTCTTGGCTTAGATGTTATTCTTGATTCAAGCTCACTGTTTTTCAGTATAATGGCACATAGCCAGAAAAGAGATGGAAGACAAGAAAAACGATCACAGGGCTGAATTGACTAGGGCTAGTTCTTGGGCTAGTTGGCATTCTTTATTCAAGCTCAGTTTTCATCACATCGGCACGCGGCCAAAAATAAGGAGGAAGATATGAAACATGAGCACAGGGTTGACATCAGCAGGGTTAGTTCTTGGCTTAGTTGGTATTCTTGATTCAAGCTCACAGTTCTTCAGTGCAACAGCAAAGTGCCAAAAAAACGGAAAAGAAAAAAACGAACACAGGGCTGACTTCATAATGGTTAGTTCTTGGCCTACTTGGTACTCTGCGTTCAAACTTATATTCTTTCAGCGCAATGGCACAGAGCCAAAAAACGACGGAAGAGAAGAAATACGAACACAGGGTTGACTTCACTAGGGTTAGTTGTTATTCTTTATTCAAGCTGACAGTTTTTCAGTGTAACGGCACAGAGCCAAAAAAAGATGGAAGACAAGAAAAACGAACACAGGGCAGAATTCAGTTGTGCTAGTTCTTGGTCTTGTTGGCATTCTTGATTCAAGGTCAGCTTTTCAGTGCAACGGCACACAGCCACAATGAAAAGACGGAAGAGAAGATGAACACAGGGCTGACATAAGTAGGGTTAGTTCTTGGGCTGGATGGCATTCTCAATTCGAGCTCACACTTTTTCAGTGCAACAGCACAGAGCCAAAAAAAGAGACGGAAGAGAAGAAAGAACAACACTGTGCTGACATCAGTAGGGTTAGTTCTTGGGCTAGATGGCATTCCCGATTCAAGCTCACACTTTTTCAGCGCAACGGCAAAGAGCCAAACAAAAAGAAAGAAGAGAAGGACGAACACAGCCCTTTCTTCATTAGAGTTAGTTCTTGGGTTAGTTTTATTCCTAATTCAAGCTCGCAGTTTTCGAGCGCAACGGCACACAGCCAAAAACATTGAGGAAGACAAGAAATATGAACGCAGGGTTAAATTTCAGTAGGGTTATTTCTTGGGTTTGTTGGTGTTCTAGATTCATACTCCCAGTTGTTTACTGCAACGGCACAGAGCCAAAAAAGACGTAAGAGAAGAAAGATGAACACAGGGCTTACTTCAGTAGGGTTAGTTCTTGGGCTACTTGGGATTCTTGAATCAAGCTCAGTTTTTCATCGCAACGGCACACGGCCAAGGAAAAGAAGAAGGACGAGCAAACGCTGACTTAAGTTGAGGTTGCTCTTGGGTTGGCTGGTATTCTTTCTTCAAGCTCATTATTTTAAGCGCGACAGCACGGCGCAAAAGAAAATTAGGAGGAAGAGAAAGACAAACACAGCGCCGACTTCAGTAGAGTTAGGTTTTTGGCTTGTTGGTATTGTTGATTCAAGCTCATACTATTTCACCACAACGGCACAGTGCCAAAGAAAAGAAGGAAAACAACGGCGAACACAGCGCTGCCTTCATTAGAATTAGTTCTTGGATTAGGTGGTATTCCTGATTTAAATTCATAGTTTTTCAGTGCGATAGCACAGAACCATTGAAAGGAATGAAGAGGAGAAGGGTGAGCACAGGGCTGACTTCAGTAGAGATAGTTCTTGATATTGTTAGTATTCTAATTGCAGCTCATAGATTTGCAGCGCAACGGCACACAGCCAAAAAAAGAAGAAAGAGAAGAAAGACGAAAACAGGGCTGACTTCATAAGGATTAGTTCTTGGGCTAGTTGGCATTCCTGATTCAAGCTCACAGTTTTACAGAGCAACAGAACAGAGCAACAAAAAAAGATGGAAGAGGAGAATGACAAACGCAGGGCTCACTTCAGTAGGGTTAGTTCTTGGGTTGGTTGCTTTTCTTGATTCAAGCTCACAGTTTTTCTGTGCAACGGCACAGAGCCAAAAAAAGAGACGGAAGAGAAGAAAGATAAACACATGGCTGACTTCAGTAGGGTTAGTTCTTGGGTTAGTTGGTATTCTTTATACAAGCTCATAGATTTCAGCGCAGCAGCACACAGCGAAAGAAAAGAGGGAAGAGAAGAAGGTCGAACACATCGCTGATTTAATAAAGCTAGTTCTTGGGCTAGTTATTAATCTTGATTCAAGCTCACAGTTCTTAAGTGCAACGGCACACAGTAAAAAAAAACAAGGAAGAAAAGAACCAACACAGCGCTGGCTTCATTTTAGTTAGTTCTTGGGTTAATTCGTATTTATAATTCAAGCCCATAATTTTTCAGCTCAGCGACACGCAGCAAAAGAAAAGTAGACGGAAGAGCAAAAATATGAACACAGATCTTACTTCACAAGGTAAGTTCATGGATAGCTGGTATTCTTTATGCAAGCTCATAGTTTTTCAGAATGGCACGCAGCCAAAAAAAGTAAGGAAGACAAGAAGGACGAACACAGCGCTAGTGTCAGTAGAGTTTGTTCTGAGATTACTTGGTATTCTTGATTCAAGCTCATAGTTTTCCATCGAAACGGCACAGAGCCAAAGAAAAGAAGAAGGAAAAGAAGAAGGAAGAACAGAGCTCTGATTTAATTAGAGATAGTACTTGGGTTAGTTGGTAATCTTGATTTAAGCTCACAGTTTTCACCGCAATGGCACAAAACCAAAGAAAATAAGGAAGAGAAGGACGAACACAGCGCTGACTTCAGTAGCGTTATTTCTCAGATTAGTTGGTATTCTTGATTCAAGCTCAAAGATTTTCTCTACAACGGCACACAGCCAGAGGAAAGAAGAAGGACGTACACCGCACTGACTTCATTAGAGGTTTCTCTTGGGCTAGTTGATATTCTTGATTCAAGCCCAGATAGTTTTCCAGCGCAACAGCACAGAGCCAAAGAAAGGAAGGAAGAGAAGGACGGTCACAGGGCTGACTTCACTAGGGTTATTTCTTCGGCTATATGGCAACCTCGACTCAAGCTCACAGTTTTTCAGTGCAACCGCACAGAGCCAAAGAAAAGAACGAAGACAAGGACAAACACAGGGCTGACTTCAGTATTGTTAGTTCTTGGGTTAGTTGCTATTCTTGATTCAAGCTGACAGTTTTTCAATGCAACGACAAGAGCCAAAAAACGGAAAAGAAGAAAGCGAACGCAGCGCTGACTTCAGTAGAGGTTGCTCTTGGGCTAGTTGATATTCTTGATTGAAGCTCACATAATTTTTCAGCGCAACAGCACAGAGCCAAATAAAAGAATGAAGAGGAGAAGGACGACCACAGGGCTTACTTCAGTACGGTTAGTTTTTGGGTTAGTCGGTATTCTTGAATCATGCTCATAGTTTTTTATTGCAACACACGCAGCCATAGAAACGCACGAAGTGGAGAAGGACGAAGGCTAGCTGACTTCAGCAGGGTTAGTTCTTGGGCTACTTGGTATTCTTGATTCAAACTTTTAGTTTTTCAGCGCAATCCCACAGAGCCAAAGCGATGGAAGAAAAGGAAGACGAACACAGGGCTGACTTCATAATGGTTAGTTCTTGGGCTAGTTGGTATTCTTGATTCAAGCTTACATAGTTTTTCAGCGCAACGGCATAGAGCCAAAGAAATGAAGAAAGAGGAGAAGGACGAACACAGGGCTGACTTCAGTAGGGTTAGTTCTTCGGATAGTTGGCATTCTTTATTCAAGCTCATTGTTTTTAAGTGCAACGCACACAGCCAAAGAAAAGCAGGAAGTGGAGAAAGATGAACACAGTGGTGACTTCATTGCAGGTAGTTCTTGGGCTAGTTAGTATTCTTGATTCCAGCTCACTTTTTTAGTACGAGCACATAGTCAAAGATAATAAGAACAAACAAAGTGCTGACTTCAGTAGCGTTACTTCTTTTGCTGGAGGGTATTCTTGATTCAAGCTCATTTTTCTGCACAATTGCACACAGCCACAGTAAAGAAGGAAGAGAAGAAAGACAAACGCGGCGCTGGCTACAGTGGAGGTAGTTCTTGGGCAAGTTGGTATTCTTGATTCAAGCTCATGATTTTTCAGTGCAATGGAACACAGGCAAAGAAAAGAAGGAACCGAAGAAGGACGAACAGAGTGCTGACTTCAGTAGAGTTGATTTTTGGGCTAGCTATAATTCTTCATTCAAGCTCTTAAGTTTTCATCACAACGGCACGCGGCCAAAAATAAGGAGGAAGATAAGAAAGATAAACACAGGGCTGACTTCAGCAGGGTTAGTTCTAGGCTTAGTCGGTATTCTTGATTCAAGCTCACAGTTTTTCAATGCAACGGCAAAGTGCCAAAAAACGGAAAAGAAAAAAACAAACACAGGACTGACTTCATAATGGTTATTTCTTGGGCTACTTGGTATTCTTGGCTCAAACTTATATTCTTTCAGCGCAATGGCACAGAGCCAAAAAAACTACGGAAGAGAAGAAATACGAGCACAGGGTTGACTTCAGTAGGATTAGTTGTTATTCTTTATTCAAGCTCACAGATTTTCAGTGCAACGGCACAGAGCCAAAAAAAGATGGAAGAGAAGATGAACACAAGGCTGACTTCAGGAGGATTAGTTCTTGAGTTAGTTGGTATTCTTGATTCAAGCTCGCAGTTTTTCAGTGCAACGTCACAGAGCCAAAAAAAGATGGAAGAGAAGATGAGCACAAGGCTGACTTCAGGAGGATTAGTTCTTGAGTTAGTTGGTATTCTTGATTCAAGCTCACAGTTTTTCAGTGCAACAGCACAGAGCCAAAAAAAAAGAGACGGAAGAGAAGAAATAACAACACAGTGTTGACATCAGTAGGGTTAGTTCTTGGGTCAGATGGCATTCTCGACTCAAGCTCACACTTTTTCAGTGCAACGGCAACAGATCCAAAAAAAAGAAAGAACAGGAAGACGAACACAGCCCTTTCTTCATTAGTGTTAGTTCTTGGGTTAGTTTTATTCCTAATTCAAGCTCGCAGTTTTTGAGCGCAACGGCACACAGCCAAAAAATTGAGGAAGACAAGAAAAACGAACACTGGGTTAAATTTCAGTAGGGTTATTTCTTGGGTTTGTTGGCGTTCTTGTTTCATACTCCCAGTTATTAAGTGCAACGGCACAGAGCCAAAAAAAGACGTAAGAGAAGAAAGACGAACAAAGGGGTGACTTCAGTAGGGATAGCGCTTGGGCTTGTTGTCATTCTTGAATCAAGCTAATAGTTCTTCACCGCAACGGCACACAGCCAAAGAAAAGAAGGACGAACACAACGCTGACTAAAGTAGATGTTGCTCTTGGGTTAGCAGGTATCAGGTTAACAACACACCGCAAAAGAAAACTAGAAGGAAGAGAAAGACAAACACAGCGCCGACTTCAGTAGAGTTAGGTTTTTGGCTTGTTGGTATTGTTGATTCAAGCTCATAATTTTTCTGCGCAACGGCACAGAGCCAAAGAAAGAGACGGAAGAGAAGAAAGACGAACACACGGCTGACTTCAGTAGAGTTAGTTCTTTGGTTAGTTGGTATTCTTTATACAAGCTCATAGATTTCAGCGCAGCAGCACACAGCGAAATAAAAGAAGGAAGAGAAGAAGGTCCAACACATCGCTGACTTTAATAAAGCTAGTTCTTGGGCTAGTTGTTAGTCTTGATTCAAGCTCACAGTTTTTAAGTGCAACGGCACACAGTAAAGAAAAAGAAGCAAGAAAAGAACGAACACAGCGCTGACTTCTTTTTAGTTCGTTCTTGGGTTAATTCGTATTTAAATTCAAGCCCGTAGTTTTTCAGCGCAACGACACGCAGCAAAGAAAAGTAGACGGAAGAGCATATATACGAACACAGATATTAATTCACAAGGGTAAGTTCATGGATAGCTGGTATTCTTTATGCAAGCTCATAGTTTTTCAGAATGGCACACAGCCAAATAAATTAAGGAAGACAAGCAGGACGAACACAACGCTGACGCCAGTACAGTTTGTTCCTATATTACTTGGTATTCTTGATTCAAACTCATAGTTTTCCATCGAAACGGCACAGAGCCAAAGAAAAGAAGAAGGAAAAGAAGAAGGAAGAACAGAGCTCTGATTTAATTAGAGATAGTACTTGGGTTAGTTGGTAATCTTGATTTAATCTCACAGTTTTCGCCGCAAAGGCACAAAACCAAAGAAAATAAGGAAGAGAAGGACGAACACAGAGCTGACCTTAGTAGCGTTACTTCTCAGATTAGTTGGTATTTTTGATTTAAGCTGAAAGATTTTCTCTGCAACGGCACACAGCCAGAGAAAAGAAGAAGGACGTACACCGCGCTGACTTCAGTAGAGAATTCTCTTGGGCTAGTTGATATTCTTGATTCAATCCCACATAATTTTTCAGCGCATCAGCAGAGAGCCAAAGAAAAGAAGGAAGAGAAGGACGAACACAGGGCTGACTTCAGTAGGGTTATTTCTTGGGCTATATGCAATCTCGATACAAGCTCACAGTTTTTCAGTGCAACGGCACAGAGCCAAAGAAAAGAACGAAGACAAGGACGACCAAGGGGCTGACTTCAGTAGGACTAGTTCTTGGGTTAGTTGGTATTCTTGATTCAAGCTGACAGTTTTTCAATGCAACGGCACAGAGCCAACCAAAGACGGAAGAGAAGAATAACGAACACAGGGCTTACATCAGTAGGGTTAGTTCTTGGCTTAGATGTTATTCTTGATTCAAGCTCACTGTTTTTCAGTATAATGGCACATAGCCAGAAAAGAGATGGAAGACAAGAAAAACGATCACAGGGCTGAATTGACTAGGGCTAGTTCTTGGGCTAGTTGGCATTCTTTATTCAAGCTCAGTTTTCATCACATCGGCACGCGGCCAAAAATAAGGAGGAAGATATGAAACATGAGCACAGGGTTGACATCAGCAGGGTTAGTTCTTGGCTTAGTTGGTATTCTTGATTCAAGCTCACAGTTCTTCAGTGCAACAGCAAAGTGCCAAAAAAACGGAAAAGAAAAAAACGAACACAGGGCTGACTTCATAATGGTTAGTTCTTGGCCTACTTGGTACTCTGCGTTCAAACTTATATTCTTTCAGCGCAATGGCACAGAGCCAAAAAACGACGGAAGAGAAGAAATACGAACACAGGGTTGACTTCACTAGGGTTAGTTGTTATTCTTTATTCAAGCTGACAGTTTTTCAGTGTAACGGCACAGAGCCAAAAAAAGATGGAAGACAAGAAAAACGAACACAGGGCAGAATTCAGTTGTGCTAGTTCTTGGTCTTGTTGGCATTCTTGATTCAAGGTCAGCTTTTCAGTGCAACGGCACACAGCCACAATGAAAAGACGGAAGAGAAGATGAACACAGGGCTGACATAAGTAGGGTTAGTTCTTGGGCTGGATGGCATTCTCAATTCGAGCTCACACTTTTTCAGTGCAACAGCACAGAGCCAAAAAAAGAGACGGAAGAGAAGAAAGAACAACACTGTGCTGACATCAGTAGGGTTAGTTCTTGGGCTAGATGGCATTCCCGATTCAAGCTCACACTTTTTCAGCGCAACGGCAAAGAGCCAAACAAAAAGAAAGAAGAGAAGGACGAACACAGCCCTTTCTTCATTAGAGTTAGTTCTTGGGTTAGTTTTATTCCTAATTCAAGCTCGCAGTTTTCGAGCGCAACGGCACACAGCCAAAAACATTGAGGAAGACAAGAAATATGAACGCAGGGTTAAATTTCAGTAGGGTTATTTCTTGGGTTTGTTGGTGTTCTAGATTCATACTCCCAGTTGTTTACTGCAACGGCACAGAGCCAAAAAAGACGTAAGAGAAGAAAGATGAACACAGGGCTTACTTCAGTAGGGTTAGTTCTTGGGCTACTTGGGATTCTTGAATCAAGCTCAGTTTTTCATCGCAACGGCACACGGCCAAGGAAAAGAAGAAGGACGAGCAAACGCTGACTTAAGTTGAGGTTGCTCTTGGGTTGGCTGGTATTCTTTCTTCAAGCTCATTATTTTAAGCGCGACAGCACGGCGCAAAAGAAAATTAGGAGGAAGAGAAAGACAAACACAGCGCCGACTTCAGTAGAGTTAGGTTTTTGGCTTGTTGGTATTGTTGATTCAAGCTCATACTATTTCACCACAACGGCACAGTGCCAAAGAAAAGAAGGAAAACAACGGCGAACACAGCGCTGCCTTCATTAGAATTAGTTCTTGGATTAGGTGGTATTCCTGATTTAAATTCATAGTTTTTCAGTGCGATAGCACAGAACCATTGAAAGGAATGAAGAGGAGAAGGGTGAGCACAGGGCTGACTTCAGTAGAGATAGTTCTTGATATTGTTAGTATTCTAATTGCAGCTCATAGATTTGCAGCGCAACGGCACACAGCCAAAAAAAGAAGAAAGAGAAGAAAGACGAAAACAGGGCTGACTTCATAAGGATTAGTTCTTGGGCTAGTTGGCATTCCTGATTCAAGCTCACAGTTTTACAGAGCAACAGAACAGAGCAACAAAAAAAGATGGAAGAGGAGAATGACAAACGCAGGGCTCACTTCAGTAGGGTTAGTTCTTGGGTTGGTTGCTTTTCTTGATTCAAGCTCACAGTTTTTCTGTGCAACGGCACAGAGCCAAAAAAAGAGACGGAAGAGAAGAAAGATAAACACATGGCTGACTTCAGTAGGGTTAGTTCTTGGGTTAGTTGGTATTCTTTATACAAGCTCATAGATTTCAGCGCAGCAGCACACAGCGAAAGAAAAGAGGGAAGAGAAGAAGGTCGAACACATCGCTGATTTAATAAAGCTAGTTCTTGGGCTAGTTATTAATCTTGATTCAAGCTCACAGTTCTTAAGTGCAACGGCACACAGTAAAAAAAAACAAGGAAGAAAAGAACCAACACAGCGCTGGCTTCATTTTAGTTAGTTCTTGGGTTAATTCGTATTTATAATTCAAGCCCATAATTTTTCAGCTCAGCGACACGCAGCAAAAGAAAAGTAGACGGAAGAGCAAAAATATGAACACAGATCTTACTTCACAAGGTAAGTTCATGGATAGCTGGTATTCTTTATGCAAGCTCATAGTTTTTCAGAATGGCACGCAGCCAAAAAAAGTAAGGAAGACAAGAAGGACGAACACAGCGCTAGTGTCAGTAGAGTTTGTTCTGAGATTACTTGGTATTCTTGATTCAAGCTCATAGTTTTCCATCGAAACGGCACAGAGCCAAAGAAAAGAAGAAGGAAAAGAAGAAGGAAGAACAGAGCTCTGATTTAATTAGAGATAGTACTTGGGTTAGTTGGTAATCTTGATTTAAGCTCACAGTTTTCACCGCAATGGCACAAAACCAAAGAAAATAAGGAAGAGAAGGACGAACACAGCGCTGACTTCAGTAGCGTTATTTCTCAGATTAGTTGGTATTCTTGATTCAAGCTCAAAGATTTTCTCTACAACGGCACACAGCCAGAGGAAAGAAGAAGGACGTACACCGCACTGACTTCATTAGAGGTTTCTCTTGGGCTAGTTGATATTCTTGATTCAAGCCCAGATAGTTTTCCAGCGCAACAGCACAGAGCCAAAGAAAGGAAGGAAGAGAAGGACGGTCACAGGGCTGACTTCACTAGGGTTATTTCTTCGGCTATATGGCAACCTCGACTCAAGCTCACAGTTTTTCAGTGCAACCGCACAGAGCCAAAGAAAAGAACGAAGACAAGGACAAACACAGGGCTGACTTCAGTATTGTTAGTTCTTGGGTTAGTTGCTATTCTTGATTCAAGCTGACAGTTTTTCAATGCAACGACAAGAGCCAAAAAACGGAAAAGAAGAAAGCGAACGCAGCGCTGACTTCAGTAGAGGTTGCTCTTGGGCTAGTTGATATTCTTGATTGAAGCTCACATAATTTTTCAGCGCAACAGCACAGAGCCAAATAAAAGAATGAAGAGGAGAAGGACGACCACAGGGCTTACTTCAGTACGGTTAGTTTTTGGGTTAGTCGGTATTCTTGAATCATGCTCATAGTTTTTTATTGCAACACACGCAGCCATAGAAACGCACGAAGTGGAGAAGGACGAAGGCTAGCTGACTTCAGCAGGGTTAGTTCTTGGGCTACTTGGTATTCTTGATTCAAACTTTTAGTTTTTCAGCGCAATCCCACAGAGCCAAAGCGATGGAAGAAAAGGAAGACGAACACAGGGCTGACTTCATAATGGTTAGTTCTTGGGCTAGTTGGTATTCTTGATTCAAGCTTACATAGTTTTTCAGCGCAACGGCATAGAGCCAAAGAAATGAAGAAAGAGGAGAAGGACGAACACAGGGCTGACTTCAGTAGGGTTAGTTCTTCGGATAGTTGGCATTCTTGATTCAAGCTAATAGTTTTACAGCACAACACCACAGAGGCACAAAGAAAAGAAAGAAGAGAAAAAGCACGAAATCAGTGCTGACTTCATTAGAAGTACTTCTTGGGCTAGTTAGTATTCTTGATTCAAGCTCAGTTTTCAGTACAAGCACATAGCCAAAGATAATAAGAGGGATAAACACATTGCCGACTTCAGTAGAGTTGCTTCTTTTGCTAGTGGGCATTCTTGATTCAAGGTAAAAAATTTTCTGCACAACTGCACACAGCCCAAGTAAAGAAGGAAGAGAAGAAAGACAAACACGGCGCTGTCTAGAGTGAAGCCAGTTCTTGGAGTAGTTGGTATTCTTGATTCAAGCATAGTTTTTCAGTGCAACGGCACACAGGCAAAAAAAAAATAAGGAATAGAAGAAGGACGAACAGAGTGCTGACTTCAGTAGAGCTGATTTTTGGGCTAGTTATTATACTTCATTTAGGCACTTAAGTTTTCGTCACCACGGCACGAGGCCAAAAAAAAGAGGAGGAAGAGAAGAATGACGAACACAATGCCGACTCCAGTTGATTTATTCTAGGGCTACTTGGTATTCTTGATTCAAACTTGTAGTTTTTTAGCGCAATAACACTCAGCCAAAAACGACAGAAGAGAAGAAAGACGAACACAGGGCTGACTTCAGTAGGGTTAGCTGGTATTCTAGATTCAAGCTCAGTTTTTCAGCGCAACAGCAAAGTGCCAAAAAACGGAAAAGAAGAAAAACGAACACAGGGCTCACTTCATAAGGGTTAGTTCTTGGGCTAGTTGGTATTCTTGATTCAAGCTCACAGTTTTTCAGGGCAACGGCAAAGGGCCAAAGAAAAGGAAGAAGAGGAGAAGGACGAACACAGGGCTGACTACAGTAGGATTAGTTCTTCGGTTAGTAGTGTATTCTTGATTCAAGCTCAGAGTTTTTCAGTGCAACGCACACAGCCAAAAAAACAGGAAGTGGAGAAGGACGAAAACAGGGCTGAATTCAGCATGATTAGTTCTTCGGTAAGTTGGTATTCTTGATTCAAGCTCATAGTTTTTCAGTGCAACGCACACAGCCAAAGAACAGAAAGAAGGGGAAAGGGACGAACACAGTGCTGACTTCATTAGAGGTAGCTCTTGGGCTATTTGGTATTCTTGATTCAAGCTCACCTGTTCAGTACAAGCACATTTGCAAAGATAAGAAGAATAAAGACTGTAATGACTTCAGTAGGGTTTCATCTTTTGCTAGTGGGTATTCTTGATTCAAGCTCATTTTTCTGCACAATTGCACACAGCAAAGTAAAGAAGGAAGAGAAGAAATACAAACGCAGCGCTGGCTACAGTGGAGGTAGTTCTTGGGCAAGTTGGTATTCTTGATTCAAGCTCATAGCTTTTCAGTGCAACGACACACAGGCAAAGAAAAGAAGGAACAGAAGAAGGACGAACAGAGTGCTGACTTCAGTAGATTTGATTTTTGGGCTAGTTATTATTCTTGATTCAAGCTCAAATAGTTTTTCAGCGCAACGGCACAGAGCCATAGATAAGAAGGAACAGAAGAAGGACGAGCAGAGCGCTGACTTCAGTAGAGTTGATTATTGGGCTAGCTATTACTCTTGATTCAAGCTCTTAAGTTTTCATCACAACGGCACGCGGCCATAAAAGGAGGAAAAGAAGAAGAAAGAACACCGTGCTGATTCTGGAAGAGTTAGTTCTTCGGCTATTTGGTATTCTTGGTTCAAACTTATATTCTTTCAGCGCAATGGCACACAGCCAAAAAACGACGGAAGAGAAGAAAACGAAAACAGGGCTGACTTGTGTTGGGTTAGTTGTTATTCTTGATTCAAGCTCACAGTTTTTCAGCGCAACGGCACAGTACCAAAAAAAAGATGGAAGACAAGAAAAACGATCACAGGGTTGAATTGTGCTGGGCTAGTTCTTCGGCAAGTTGGTATTCTTTATTCAACCTCGGTTTTTCAGTGCAACGGCACATAACCACAAACAAAAGACGGAAGATAAGAAAGACGAGCACAGGGCTGACTTCAGCAGGGTTAGTTCTTGGGCTAGTTGGTATTCTTGATTCAAGCTCACATAGTTTTTCAGCGCCACGGCACAGAGCCAAAGAAATAAAGGAAGAGGAGAAGGATGAACACAGGGATGACTTTAGTAGGGTTAGTTCTTCGGTTAGTTGGTATTCTTTATTCAAGCTCATTGTTTTTAAGTGCAACGCACACAGCCAAAGAAAAGCAGGAAGTGGAGAAAGATTAACACAGTGCTGACTTCATTTTAGGTAGTTCTTGGGCTAGTTAGTATTCTTGATTCCAGCTCACTTTTTCAGTACGAGCACATAGTCAAAGATAATAAGAACAAACACAGTGTGACTTCAGTAGCGTTACTTCTTTTGCTAGAGGGTATTCTTGATTCAAGCTCATTTTTCTGCACAATTGCACACAGCCACAGTAAAGAAGGAAGAGAAGAAAGACAAACGCGGCGCTGGCTACAGTGAAGGTAGTTCTTGGGCAAGTTGGTATTCTTGATTCAAGCTAATAGTTTTTCTTTACAACGGCACTGAAAACACGGCGCTGGCTAGGGTGTAGGTAGTTCTTGGGCAAGATGGTATTGTTGATTCAAGCTCATAGTTTTTCAGTGCAATGGAACACAGGCAAAGAAAACAAGGAACCGAAGAAGGACGAACAGAGTGCTGACTTCAGTAGTAGTAGTAAAGACTTTTATTCGACCATAATTTATAGGCCGAGCATGTCGACCGCCTGGGCGACCAGAAGCCGCTGTTCTTCTTCCCCTTCAGCGCCAAGCCAGTCGAGCCAGGTGGTGATGGATAGAAAGGGTGGGGGGAAGGAACCCGACTGCTGAGCAGCCGGGCAATAGAAGAGGCAATGGGCCAGGTCCGCATAGATGCAGGGGCAGTTGGGACAGGAAGGGTCCGATCGATAGCGATAGAGGAAGAGGCGGGACGGGGTGATAACTGCATTCATCTGAATGTGCCGAAGAAGGCGAGACTCCGGCACCGTGAGTGATGGATGAGGAGGAGGGTAAAGGCGTTTGTCGAGGCGGAGCTCAAGGTAGACCTCTTTTATGGTGCGGCGAAGGGTGAGCCTCCCACCGTCCTCCGAGGGCTTGGGCCAGGAGATCAACGGTGCCCGGAAAAGTGTGTCGCGGGCGAGCTGATGGGCCAGCTCATTGCCGTCAATCCCTGAATGCCCAGGGACCCAGCGGAGGAAAACGATGGAAGGCTGCAGTGCGGAGACCGCTCGCTCGACCTCCTGTTGGAGAGAAGGGGTCAGGGTGCGTTTCTGTATGTGGTGTATAGCGGCTTGTGAGTCTGAATAGACTGTGTACTCTTGGAGAGAGGGAAGGAGGGCAAATGACTGGAGGGCATGCGCAATGGCGAGGACCTCGAGGGAAAATGCGTCTGGAGGGTGTAGATACGGCCCGCTGGTGTGGGTTTCAGGAGAAGGGAGGTGTGGATGGTACAGGGCGTAGCCGCAGGAACCTCGAGGAGCCACGAAGGAGGCATCCGTGTAAGCTACACCCTGGGTATCAAAGAGGGGGGAATGGTGCTGTGCGGCCGCATGACAACGTCCGGCGTGCAGGACGGGGGACATGTTGGTCGGGAGGGGAAGGATACGAAGATTGGGAGCGGGGGTGGGAATAGGAGAGGTAAACGGGGAGATTGGAATGGGCGAGATACCCGCTTGAGTCAATAACCACTGACCCTGACGGGTAAGGGAAAGCCGGGCAAGTTGTGAGTCACGATGGAGACTGAGAAGAGAACGAAGAGGATGGATGAGGCCTGTGGCAAAGAGCTTAGTGGTAGAGGTAGTGATAGGGAGGTTGAGAGCTGCCTTGTAGAGGCCCACAAGGGCAGTCTCGAGAGTGTTAAGTTGAGTCTGATTGAAGGAAGCGTAGGGTGCAAAGTACAAGACTTTGTTGAGGGCCAGCGCGTGGGCAACGCGGCACGCGTGAGCCTCGTGGAGACCTGAGCGTCGAGTGACCACGCGCCGCAGGAGGTGAGTTACAGAGTGGCAGGTGGTGACAGCGCGGTGGAGGGCTTGCACATTCTTAGCCGCATGCAAAGGGAAGCCAAGAACTTTGCACTGTGTGACGACAGGAATGGGAGAGCCAGAAAGGTGGAGAGAGACGAAGTGGTTGTGTGAGCGCTGGTAGGAGGAATGGTTGAGAAGGAGAAGCTCGGATTTCTCAGGAGCAGGAGAGAGGCCAGCGGTGGTGAGAAAGGAGTCGATGAGATCTAGGCCACGTTGCAGGGTGTCCTGTACGTGACCGGGAGAGCCAGATGAACACCAGAGAGTGATGTCATCGGCGTAAAATATATGATGCAGGTCGGGAATTTCAGCTAGCTGGGAGGCGAGAGGGGCCATAGCGAGATTGAAAAGGGTAGGAGAGAGAACAGCACCTTGAGGAGTGCCACGGGTGAGATGGTGTGGGTTAGACAAGTGGGTATCTACTCGAAAGCGAGCCACACGTTTAGAGAGGAATGAGCGGATATAGGAGTACATGCGGGAGCCACAATCCAAAGAGGCGAGTTGAGAAAGGATGTGATCGTGGCAAACACCGTCAAAGGCCTTGCGAACATCGACAGTCACAAGTGCGTAAATTTGAGTGGGTGTAGGAGACAGGAACGTTTGCTGGAGAATCAGAAACATGTCCTGTGCACAGACGCGTCGTCGGAAGCCAATGAGAGAATGGGGGAAGAACTCCCGTGCCTCAAGAAAATCAGAGAGGCGAGTCAGAGCCATTCGCTCAAGGGTCTTACCAACGCACGACGTCAGAGAGATTGGGCGGAGGTTAGAGAGAGAGGGTGGTTTGCCCGGCTTTGGAATCATAGAAATAAGGGAGGATGTCCAGGAGCTCGGCAAGCAGCCGCTCTCCCAGGCCTCATTGTAGGTTTGAAGGAGGAATTCTTTGGCGCAGTCAGGAAGGTTACGAAGTGTGGTGTATGTAATGGCATCCTCACCGGGAGCCGAGCGTGTAGAACTAGCAGCCAGAGCAGATTCGAGCTCCCGGAGAGTGAAGCATTGGTCCAGATCGGGGTTAGGTCCACCTGAGTACACCGGGTAGGAGGGTGCCAGAGGGGGCGGGAGGTAGAGAGAGGCGAGTTGATCAAAAAACTTCGGAGGGAGTCCCCTGAGTGAGGGCTTTAGCTAGAGTGGGAGCAAGGGCAGGCTTACTGCCAAGGAGGGATTTAAAGAGAGACCATGCGGATCGCGAGTGCAATGCAGAATCAAGGCCATCACAAAGAGCACTCCAACGAGAATGCTCGAGGGAGGCGCAGTGGGCGACGATCTCAGCCCGCAGAGCAGTGATCCGGGAGGAAAGTTGGGCATTGTGTGGTTGGGAGCGAAAGGAGCGTTGAAGACGTTTACGGCGACGCCATAAACGGATAAGGTGTGGATCTGGGTCCTGGATTGGGTAACGAGAGCGAACGCGACGGCTACTGGACGTGAGCGCTGCAGAGATGCGCGACGTCCAGTCGTCGTATGATTGAAAGGAGTCGGAGGCGAGATTTGTGCGAAAAGCATGCCAGTCAGTGTGAATAACCGGATGACAGCGAGGGATGTGGGAAAGAGAGGTGGTGATATGGATGAGAAAGTGGTCACTTAGAAGAGTTTCGGCTGTCACCTGCCAGTGAAAGGAAAGTGAACCCCGAGAGAAAGTGAGGTCGGGTGTCGTGGAGCGTTGTGAGGCAATGCCCGCTCGAGTAGGAGAGCCAGGAGTATTAAGAAGGGTGAGGTGGCGTTCCTGGGCCAGACAATGCAGGAGGCGGCCGGGTTTGAGGGTTTGTGGGTAGCCCCAGAGTGTGTGAGGGGCATTAAAGTCACCACCAAAGAGGAGATGGGAGGTAGAAGGAAGAGAGTGAAGGAATTTGCCCAGAGCAGAGAATAAAGAGGAAGTGACAGGGGGGTTGTAGAGTTGATTTTTGGGCTAGCTATTATTCTTCATTCAAGCTCTTAAGTTTTCATCACAACGGCACGCGGCCAAAAATAAGGAGAAAGATAAGAAAGATGAACACAGGGCTGACTTCAGCAGGGTTAGTTCTAGGCTTAGTTGGTAATCTTGATTCAAGCTCACAGTTTTGCAGTGCAACGGCAAAGTGCCAAAAAACGGAAAAGAAAAAAACGAACACAGGACTGACTTCATAATGGTTATTTCTTGGGCTACTTGGTATTCTTGGCTCAAACTTATATTCTTTCAGCGCAATGGCACAGAGCCAAAAAAACGACGGAAGAGAAGAAATACGAGCACAGGGTTGACTTCAGTAGGATTAGTTGTTATTCTTTATTCAAGCTCACAGTTTTTCAGTGCAACGGCACAGAGCCAAAAAAAGATGGAAGAGAAGATGAACACAAGGCTGATTCAGGAGGATTAGTTCTTGAGTTAGTTGGTATTCTTGATTCAAGCTCACAGTTTTTCAGTGCAACGGCACAGAGCCAAAAAAAGATGGAAGAGAAGATGAACACAAGGCTGACTTCAGGAGGATTAGTTCTTGAGTTAGTTGGTATTCTTGATTCAAGCTCACAGTTTTACAGTGCAACAGCACAGAGCCAAAAAAAAGAGACGGAAGAGAAGAAATAACAACACAGTGTTGACATCAGTAGGGTTAGTTCTTGGGTCAGATGGAATTCTCGATTCAAGCTCACACTTTTTCAGTGCAACGGCAACAGATCCAAAAAAAAGAAAGAAGAGGAAGACGAACACAGCCCTTTCTTCATTAGTGTTAGTTCTTGGGTTAGTTTTATTCCTAATTCAAGCTCGCAGTTTTTGAGCGCAACGGCACACAGCCAAAAAATGGAGGAAGACAAGAAAAACGAACACTGGGTTAAATTTCAGTAGGGTTCTTTCTTGGGTTTGTTGGTGTTCTAGTTTCATACTCCCAGTGTTTAAGTGCAACGGCACAGAGCCAAAAAAAAGACGTAAGAGAAAAAAGACGAAAACAGGGTTGACTTCAGTAGGGTTAGTTCTTGGGCTTGTTGTCATTCTTGAATCAAGCTAATAGTTTTTCATCGCAACGGAACAGAGCCAAAGAAAATAAGGAAAAGAAGAAAAATAGGAAGGAAGAACACAGCGCTGACTTAATTAGAGGTAGTTCTTGGGTAAGTTGGTATTCTTGATTTAAGCTCACATTTTTTCCGCAATGGCACACAGCCATAGAAAATAAGGAAGAGAAGGACGAACACAGCGCTGACCTTAGTAGCGTTACTTCTCAGATTAGTTGGTATTCTTAATTCAAGCTCAAAGATTTTCTCTGCAACGGCACACAGCCAGAGAAAAGAAGAAGGACGTACACCGCGCTGACTTCAGTAGAGAATTCTCTTGGGCTAGTTGATATTCTTGATTCAATCCCACATAGTTTTTCAGCGCATCAGCAGAGAGCCAAAGGAAAGAAGGAAGAGAAGGACGAACACAGGGCTGACTTCAGTAGGGTTATTTCTTGGGCTATATGGCAATCTCGATTCAAGCTCACAGTTTTTCAGTGCAACGGCACAGAGCCAAAGAAAAGAACGAAGACAAGGACGACCACGTGGCTGACTTCAGTAGGGCTAGTTCTTGGGTTAGTTGGTATTCTTGATTCAAGCTGACAGTTTTTCAATGCAACGGCACAGAGACAAAAAAAGACGGAAGAGAAGAATAACGAACACAGGGCTTACTTCAGTAGGGTTAGTTCTTGGCTTAGATGTTATTCTTGATTCAAGCTCACTGTTTTTCAGTGCAATGGCACATAGTCAAAAAAAAAAAGATGGAAGACAAGAAAAACGATCACAGGGCTGAATTCACTAGGGCTAGTTCTTGGGCTAGTTGGCATTCTTTTTTCAAGCTCAGTTTTCATCACGTCGGCACGCGGCCAAAAATAAGGAGGAAGATATGAAAGATGAGCACAGGGCTGACTTCAGCAGGGTTAGTTCTTGGCTTAGTTGGTATTCTTGATTCAAGCTCACAGTTTTTCAGTGCAACGGCAAAGTGCCAAAAAAACGGAAAAGAAAAAAACGAACACAGGGCTGACTTCATAATGGTTAGTTCTTCGGCTACTTGGTACTCTGCGTTCAAACTTATATTCTTTCAGCGGAATGGCACAGAGCCAAAAAACGACGGAAGAGAAGAAATACGAACACAGGGTTGACTTCACAAGGGTTGGTTGTTATTCTTTATTCAAGCTCACAGTTTTTCAGTGCAACGGCACAGAGCCAAATAAAGATGGAAGACAAGAAAAACGAACACAGGGTTGAATTCAGTTGGGCTAGTTTTTGGGCTTGTTGGTTTTCTTGATTCAAGGTGAGCTTTTCAGTGCAACGGCACAGATCCACAAAGAAAAGACCGAAGAGAATATGAACACAGGGCTGACTTCAGGAGGATTAGTTCTTGAGTTAGTTGGTATTCTTGATTCAAGCTCACAGTTTTTCAGTGCAACAGCACAGAGCCAAAAAAAGAGACGGAAGAGAAGAAAGAACAACACTGTGCTGACATCAGTAGGGTTAGTTCTTGGGCTAGATGGCATTCCCGATTCAAGTTCACACTTTTTCAGCGCAACGGCAAAGAGCCAAACAAAAAGAAAGAAGAGAAGGACGAACACAGCCCTTTCTTCATTAGAGTTAGTTCTTGGGTTAGGTTTATTCCTAATTCAAGCTCGCAGCTTTTGTGCGCAACGGCACACAGCCAAAAACATTGAGGAAGACAAGAAAGGTGAACACAGCGTTAAATTTCAGTAGGGTTATTTCGTGGGTTTGTTGGTGTTCTAGATTCATACTCCCAGTTGTTTACTGCAACGGCACAGAGCCAAAGAAAGACGTAAGAGAAGAAAGACAAACACAGGGCTGACTTCAGTAGGGTTAGTTCTTGGGCTAGTTGGGATTCTTGAATCAAGCTCATAGTTTTTCATCGCAACGGCACACAGCCAAAGAAAAGAAGAAGGACGAGCACAACGCTGACTAAAGTCGAGGTGTCTCTTGGGTTGGCTGGTATTCTTTCTTCAAGCTCATTATTTTAAGCGCGACAGCACACCGCAAAAGAAAATTAGGAGGAAGAGAAAGACAAACACAGCGCCGACTTCAGTAGAGTTAGGTTTTTGGCTTGTTGGTATTGTTGATTCAAGCTCATAATTTTTCACCGCAACGGCACACTGCCAAAGAAAAGAAGAAAAACAATGGCGAACACAGCGCTGCCTTCATAAGAATTAGTTCTTGGATTAGGTGGTATTCCTGATTTAAATTCATATTTTTCCAGTGCGATGGCACAGAGCCATTGAAAGGAATGAAGAGGAGAAGGGTGATCACAGGGCTGACTTCAGTAGAGATAGTTCTTGATATTGTTAGTATTCTAATTGCAGCTCATAGATTTGCAGCGCAACGGCACACAGCCAAAAAAAGAAGAAAGAGAAGAAAGACGAAAACAGGGCTGACTTCATAAGGATTAGTTCTTGGGCTAGTTGGCATTCCTGATTCAAGCTCACAGTTTTACAGAGCAACAGAACAGAGCAACAAAAAAAGATGGAAGAGGAGAATGACAAACGCAGGGCTCACTTCAGTAGGGTTAGTTCTTGGGTTGGTTGCTTTTCTTGATTCAAGCTCACAGTTTTTCTGTGCAACGGCACAGAGCCAAAAAAAGAAGGAAGAGAAGAAAGACGAACACAGGGCTGACTTCATAAGGATTAGTTCTTGGGCTAGTTGGCATTCCTGATTCAAGCTCACAGTTTTACAGAGCAACAGAACAGAGCCACAAAAAAAGTTGGAAGAGTAGAATGACGTACGCAGGGCTGACTTCGGTAGGGTTAGTTCTTGGGTTGGTTGCTTTTCTTGATTCAAGCTCACAATTTTTCTGTGCAACGGCACAGAGCCAAAAAAAGAGACGGAAGAGAAGAAAGATAAACACATGGCTGACTTCAGTAGAGTTAGTTCTTGGGTTAGTTGGTTTTCTTTATACAAGCTCATAGATTTCAGCGCAGCAGCACACAGCGAAAGAAAATAGGGAAGAGAAGAAGGTCGTACACATCGCTGATTTTAATAAAGCTAGTTCTTGGGCTAGTTGTTAATCTTGATTCATGCTCACAGTTCTTAAGTGCAACGGCACACAGTAAAAAAAACAAGGAATAAAAGAACCAACACAGCGCTGACTTCATTTTAGTTAGTTCTTGGGTTAATTCGTATTTATAATTCAAGCCCATAATTTTTCAGCTCAGCGACACGCAGCAAAATAAAAGTAGACGGAAGAGCAAAAATTTGAACACAGATCTTACATCACAAGGGTAAGTTCATGGATAGCTGGTATTCTTTATGCAAGCTCATAGTTTTTCAGAATGGCACGCAGCCAAATAAAGTAAGGAAGACAAGAAGGACGAACACAGCGCTAGTGTCAGTACAGTTTGTTGTTAGATTACTTGGTATTCTTGATTCAAACTCATAGTTTTCCATCGAAACGGCACAGAGCCAAAGAAAAGAAGAAGGAAAAGAAGAAGGAAGTACAGAGCTCTGATTTAATTAGAGATAGTACTTGGGTTAGTTGGTAATCTTGATTTAATCTCACAGTTTTCGCCGCAATGGCACAAAACCAAAGAAAATAAGGAAGAGAAGGACGAACACAGCGCTGACTTCAGTAGCGTTATTTCTCAGATTAGTTGGTATTCTTGATTCAAGCTCAAAGATTTTCTCTACAACGGCACACAGACAGAGAAAAGAAGAAGGACGTACACCGCGCTGACTTCATTAGAGGTTTCTCTTGGGCTAGTTTATATTCTAGATTCAAGCCAGATAGTTTTTCAGCGCAACAGCACAGAGCCAAAGAAAGGAAGGAAGAGAAGCACGAACACAGGACTGACTTCACTAGGGTTATTTCTTCGGCAATATGGCAACCTCGACTCAAGCTCACAGATTTTCAGTGAAAACACGGCACTGAAAACACGGCGCTGGCTAGGGTGTAGGTAGTTCTTGGGCAAGATGGTATTGTTGATTCAAGCTCATAGTTTTTCAGTGCAATGGAACACAGGCAAAGAAAAGAAGGAACCGAAGAAGGACGAACAGAGTGCTGACTTCAGTAGAGTTGATTTTTGGGCTAGCTATTCTTCATTCAAGCTCTTAAGTTTTCATCACAACGGCACGCGGCCAAAAATAAGGAGGAAGATAAGAAAGATAAACACAGGGCTGACTTCAGCAGGGTTAGTTCTAGCCTTAGTTGGTATTCTTGATTCAAGCTCACAGTTTTTCAATGCAACGGCAAAGTGCCAAAAAACGGAAAAGGAAAAAACGAACACAGGACTGACTTCATAATGGTTATTTCTCGGGCTACTTGGTATTCTTGGCTCAAACTTATATTCTTTCAGCGCAATGGCACAGAGCCAAAAAACGACGGAAGAGAAGAAATACGAGCACAGGGTTGATTTCAGTATGATTAAATCTTGAGTTAGTTGGTATTCTTGATTCAAGCTCACAGTTTTTCAGTGCAACAGCACAGAGCCAAAAAAAAAAGAGACGGAAGAGAAGAAATAACACCGTGCTGACATCAGTAGGGTTAGTTCTTGGGTCAGATGGCATTCTCGACTCAAGCTCACACTTTTTCAGTGCAACGGCAACAGATCCAAAAAAAGAAAGAAGAGGAAGACGAACACAGCCATTTCTTCATTAGTGTTAGTTCTTGGGTTAGTTTTATTCCTAATTCAAGCTCGCAGTTTTTGAGCGCAACGGCACACAGCCAAAAATGGAGGAAGACAAGAAAAACGAACACTGGGTTAAATTTCAGTAGGGTTATTTCTTGGGTTTTTTGGTGTTCTAGTTTCATACTCCCAGTTTTTAGGTGCAACGGCACAGAGCCAAAAAAAGACGTAAGAGAAGAAAGACAAACACAGGGGTGACTTCAGTAGGGTTAGTTCTTGGGCTTGTTGTCATTCTTGAATCAAGCTAATGGTTTTTCACCGCAATGGCACACAGCCAAAGAAAAGAAGAAGAACGAACACAATGCTGACTAAAGTAGATGTCGCTCTTGGGTTAGCAGGTATCAGGTTAACAGCACACCGCAATAGAAAATTAGAAGGAAGAGAAAGACAAACACAGCGCCGACTTCAGTAGAGTTAGGTTTTTGGCTTGTTGGTATTGTTGATTCAAGCTCATAATTTTTCTGTGCAACGGCACAGAGCCAAAAAAAGAGACGGAAGAGAAGAAAGACGAACACACGGCTGACTTCAGTAGGGTTAGTTCTTTGGTTATTTGGTATTCTTTATACAAGCTCACAGATTTCAGAGCAGCAGCACACAGCGAACGAAAAGAAGGAAGAAAAAAAGGTCCAACACATCGCTGACTTTAATAAAGCTAGTTCTTGGGCTAGTTGTTAATCTTGATTCAAGCTCTTTTCTTTCGCTGTGTGCTGCTGCGCTGAAATCTATGAGCTTGTATAAAGAATACCAACTAACCAAAGAACTATCCCTACTGAAGTAAGCCGTGTGTTCATCTTTCTTCTCTTCCGTCTCTTTTTTTGGCTCTGTGTCGTTGCACAGAAAAATTATGAGATTGAATCAACAATACCAACAAGACAAAAACCTAACTCTACTGAAGTCGGCGCTGTGTTTGTCTTTCTCTTCCTTCTAATTTTCTTTTGCGGTGTGCTGTTAACCTGATACCTGCTAACCCAAGAGCAACATCTACTTTAGTCAGCGTTGTGTTCATCCTTCTTCTTTTCTTTGGCTGTGTGCCGTTGCGGTGAAAAACTATGAGCTTGATTCAAGAATGACAACAAGCCCTAGAACAAACCCTACTGATGTCACCCCTGTGCTCGTTTTTCTTCTCTTACGTCTTTTTTTGGCTCTGTGTTGTTGCAGTAAAAAACTGGGAGTATGAATCTAGAACACCAACAAACCCAAGAAATAACCCTAATGAAATTTAACCCAGAGTTCGTTTTTCTTGTCTTCCTCCATTTTTTGGCAGTGTGCCGTTGCGCTCAAAAACTGCGAGCTTGAATTAGAAATAAAACAAACCCAAGAACTAACACTAATGAAGAAAGGGCTGTGTTCGTCTTCCTCTTCTTTCTTTTTTTGGATCTGTGCCGTTGCACTGAAAAAGTGTGAGCTTGTACCGAGAATGCCATCTGGCCCAAGAACTAACCCTACTGATGTCAGCACTGTGTTGTTTTCTTCTCTTCCGTCTCTTTTTTTGGCTCTGTGCTGTTGCACTGAAAAACTGTGAGCTTGAATCAAGAATACCAACTAACTCAAGAACTAATCCCCTTGAAGTCAGCCCTGTGTTCATCTTCTCTTCAGTCTTTTTTTGGCTCTGTGCCATTGCACTGAAAAACTGTGAGCTTGAATAAAGAATAACAACTAATCCTACTGAAGTCAACCCTGTGCTCGTATTTCTTCTCTTCCGTCGTTTTTTTGGCTCTGTGCCATTGCGCAGAAAGAATATAAGTTTGAGCCAAGAATACCAAGTAGCCCAAGAAATAACCATTATGAAGTCAGTCCTGTGTTCGTTTTTTTCTTTTCCGTTTTTTGGCACTTTGCCGTTGCACTGCAAAACTGTGAGCTTGAATCAAGATTACCAACTAAGCCTAGAACTAACCCTGCTGAAGTCAGCCCTGTGTTCATGTTTCTTATCTTTCTCCTTATTTTTGGCCGCGTGCCGTAGTGATGAAAACTTAAGAGCTTAAATGAAGAATTATAGCTAGCCCAAAAATCAACTCTACTGAAGTCAGCACTCTGTTCGTCCTTCTTCGGTTCCTTCTTTTCTTTGCCTGTGTTCCGTTGCACTGAAAAACTATGAGCTTGAATCAACAATACCATCTTGCCGAAGAACTACATACACTCTAGTCAGCGCCCTGTTTTCAGTGCCGTGTCAATGAAAAACTATAAGCTTGAATCAAGAATACCAACTTGCCCAAGAACTACCTCCACTGTAGCCAGCGCCGCGTTTGTCTTTCTTCTCTTCCTTCTTTACTGTGGCGGTGTGCAATTGTGCAGAAAAATGAGCTTGAATCAAGAATACCCTCCAGCAAAAGAAGTAACGCTACTGAAGTCAGCACTGTGTTTGTTCTTCTTATTCTCTTTGGCTATGTGCTCGTACTGAAAAAGTGAGCTGGAATCAAGAATACTAACTAGACCAAGAACTACCTCCAATGAAGTCAGCACTGTGTTCATCCCTCTCCACTTCCTGCTTTTTTTGGCTGTGTGCGTTGCACTGAAAAACAATGAGCTTGAAAAAGAATACCAACTAACCGAAGAACTAACCCTACTTAAGGCAGCCCTGTGTTCGTCCTTCTCTTCCTTCATTTCTTTGGCACTTTGCCGTTGCACTGAAAAACTGTGAGCTTGAATCAAGAATAATAGCTAGCCAAATAATCAACTCTACTGAAGTCAGCGCGCTGCTCGTCCTTCTCCTGTTCCTTCTTATCTATGGATCTGTGCCGTTGCGCTGAAAACTATGTGAGCTTGAATAAGGAATAATAACTAGCCCAAAAATCAACTCTACTGAAGTTAGCACTCTGTTCGTCCTTGTTCTGTTCCTTCTTTTCTTTGCCTGTGTGTCGTCGCACTGAAAAACTATGAGCTTGAATCAAGAATACCAACTTGCCCAAGAACTACCTCCACTGTAGCCAGCGCTGCGCTTGTAATTCTTCTCTTCCTTCTTTACATTGGCTTTGTGCAATTGTGCACAAAAATGAGCTTGAATCAAGAATACCCAGTAGCAAAAGATGAAACCCTACTGAAGTCATTACATTCTTTATTCTTCTTATTAACTTTGCAAATGTGCTTGTACTGAACAGCTGATCTTGAATCCAGAATACCAAATAGGACAAGAGCTACCTGTAATGAAGTCAGCACTGTGTTCGTCTTTTTCCTCTTCTTTCTGTTCATTGGCTGTGTGCGTTGCACTGAAAAACTAGGAGCGTGAATCAAGAATACCAACTAACCGAATAACTAATCATGCTGAAGTCAGCCCTGTGTTCGTCCTTCTCCACTTCCTGTTTTTATTTGGCTGTGTGCGTTACGCTGAAAAACTATGAGCTTGAATCAAGAATACACTACTAACCAAAGAACTAATCCTACTGTAGTCAGCCCTGTGTTCGTCCTTCTCCTCTTCCTCCTTTTCTTTGGCCCTTTGCCGTTGCCCTGAAAAACTGTGAGCTTGAATCAAGAATACCAACTAGCCCAAGAACTAACCCTTATGAAGTGAGCCCTGTGTTCGTTTTTCTTCTTTTCCGTTTTTTTGGCACTTTGCTGTTGCGCTGAAAAACTGTGAGCTTGAATCGAGAATACCAACTAACCCTACTGAAGTCAGCCCTGTGTTCGTCTTTCTTCTCTTCCGTCGTTTTTGGATGCGTGTTATTGCGCTAAAAAACTACAGGTTTGAATCAAGAATACCAAGTAGCCCTAGAATAACTCAACTGGAGTCGGCATTGTGCTCGCCATTCTTCTCTTCATCCTCTTTTTTTGGCCTCGTGCCGTGGTGAAGAAAACTTAAGTGCCTAAATGAAGACTAATAACTAGCCCAAAAATCAACTCTACTGAAGTCAGCACTCTGTTCGTCCTTCTTCTATTCCTTATTTTTTTTGCCCGTGTGCCGTTGCACTGAAACACTATGCTTGAATCAAGAATACCAACTACTCCAAGAACTGCCTCCACTCTAGACAGCGCCGTGTTTGTCTTTCTTCTCTTCCTTCTTTACTTGGGCTGTGTGCAGTTGTGCAGAAAATTTTTTACCTTGAATCAAGACTGACTTGAATCAGCGCTGACTTCATTATCGTTATTTCTCAGATTAGTTGGTATTCTTGATTCAAGCTCAAAGATTTTCTCTACAACGGCACACAGCCAGAGAAAAGAAGAAGGACGTACACCGCGCTGACTTCAGTAGAGAATTCTCTGGGGCTAGTTGATATTCTTGATTCAATCCCACATAGTTTTTCAGCGCAACAGCAGAGAGCCAAAGAAAAGAAGGAAGAGAAGGACGAGCACAGGGCTGACTTCAGTAGGGTTATTTCTTGGGCTATATGGCAATCTCGATTCAAGCTCACAGTTTTTCAGTGCAACGGCACAGAGCCAAAGAAAAGAACGAAGACAAGGACGACCACGGGGCTGACTTCAGTAGGGCTAGTTCTTGGGTTAGTTGGTATTCTTGATTCAAGCTGACAGTTTTTCAATGCAACAGCACAGAGCCAAAAAACGACGGAAGAGAAGAATAACGAACACAGGGCTTACTTCAGTAGGGTTAGTTCTTGGCTTAGTTGTTATTCTTGATTCAAGCTCACAAATTTTCAGTGCATTAGCAAAGTGCCAAAAAACGAAAAAGAATAAAACCCAACGCACCGCTGACTTCAGTAGAGGTTGCTCTTGGGCTAGTTGATACTCTTGATTCAAGCTCACATAGTTTTTGAGCGCAACAGCACAGAGCCAAAGAAAAGAATGAAGAGGAGAAGGACGAACACAGGGCAGTATTCCGTAGGGTTAGTTCTTGAGTTAGTTGGTATTCTTGATTCAAGCTCATAGTTTTTCATTCCAACACACGCAGCCATAGAAAAGTAGGAAGTGGAGAAGGACAAACACAGGCTGACATCAGCAGGGTTAGTTCTTGCGTTAGTTGGCATTCATGATTCAAGCTAATAGTTTTACAGCACAACAGCACACAGCCACAAAGAAAAGAAAGAGGAGAAAAACGACGAAATCTGTGCTGACTTCATTAGAAGTACTTCTTGGGCTAGTTGGTATTCTTGATTCAAGCTCAGTTTTTCAGTACAAGCACATGGCCAAAGGTAATAAGAGGGATAAACACATTGCTGACTTCAGTAGAGCTACTTCTTTTGCTAGTGGGTATTCTTGATTCGAGGTAAAAAAATTTCTGCACAACTGCACACAGCCAAAGTAAAAAAGGCAGAGAAGGCAGAGTTTTTCAGTGCAACGGCACAGAGGCAAACAAAATAAGGAATAGAAGTAGGACGAACAGAGTGCTGACTCAAGTAGAGTTGATTTTTGGGCTAGTTATCATTCTCCATTCAAGCTCTTAAGTTTTCGCCACCACGGCATGAGGCCAATAAAAAGAGGAGGAAGAGAAGAATGACGGACACAATGCCGACTCCAGTAGATTTAGTTCTTGGGCTACTTGGTATTCTTGATTCAAACTTGTAGTTTTTTAGCGCAATGACACAGAGCCAAAAACAACGGAAGAGAAGAAAGACGAACACAGGGCTGACTTCAGTAGGGTTAGTTGTTATTCTTTATTCAAGCTCACAGTTTTTCAGTGTAACGGCACAGAGCCAAAAAAAGATGGAAGACAAGAAAAACGAACACAGGGCAGAATTCAGTTGTGCCAGTTCTTGGTCTTGTTGGCATTCTTGATTCAAGGTCAGCTTTTCAGTGCAACGGCACACAGCCACAAAGAAAAGACGGAAGAGAAGATGAACACAGGGCTGACATAAGTAGGGTTAGTTCTTGAATTAGTTTGTATTTTTGATTCAAGCTCACAGTTTTTCAGTGCAACAGCACAGAGCCAAAAAAGAGATGGAAGAAATGAAAGAACAACAGTGCTGTCATCAGTAGAGTTAGTTCTTGGGCTAGATGGCATTCCCGATTCAAGCTCACAGTTTTTCAGTGCAACGGCACAGAGCCAGAAAAAGAAAGAAGAGAAGGACGAACACAGCGCTGACTTCATTAGTGTTAGTTCTTGGATTAGTTGGTATCTTGATTCGAATTCTTTGTTTTTCAGTGCAATGGCGGAGAACCAATGAAAAGAAGGAAAAAGAGAACGGCGAACACAGGGCTGTCTTCAGCATGATTGGTATTCTTGCTTCCAGCACATGGATTTTCAGCGCAACGGTACACAGCCAAAGAAAATAAGGAAGAGAAGAAAGACGAACATAGGGCTGACTTCATAAGGGTTAGTTCTTGGGCTAGTTGGCATTCGTGATTCAAGCTCACAGTTTATCAGAGCGACGGCACAGAGCCACAAAAAAAGATTGAAGAAAAGAAAGACGAACACACGGCTGACTTCAGTAGGGTTAGTTCTTGGGTTGGTTTGTATTCTCGATTCAAGCTCATAGTTTTTCAGTGCAACGGCACTTAGCCAAAATCACGACAGAAGACAACAAAGGCAAACACTGCGCTGACTTCATTAGAGTTAGTTCTTGGGTTATTTGGTATTCTTGATTCAAGCTGACAGTTTTTCAGTTCAACGACACAGAGCCAAAAAAAGATGGAAGACAAAAAAAACCAACACAGGGCTTAATTCACTAGGGCTAGTTCTTGGGCTAGTTGGCAATCTTTATTAAAGCTCAGTTTTTCAGTGCAACGGCACAGAGCAACAAAGAAAAGACGGAGGATAAGAAAGTTGAGCACAGGGTTGACTTCCGCAGGGTTAGTTCTTGGCCTAGTTGGTATTCTTGATTCAAGCTAACTGTTTTCCAGTGCAACGGCTGAGTGCCAAAAAAAAACGGAAGAGAAGGAAAACGAACACAGGGCTGACTACATAAGGGTTAGTTCTCGGGCTAGTTGGTATTCTTGATTCAAGCTCACATAGTTCTTCAGCGCAACGGCACAGAGCCATAGATAAGAAGGAACAGAAGAAGGACGAGCAGAGCGCTGACTTCAGTAGAGTTGATTATTGGGCTAGCTATTATTCTTGATTCAAGCTCATAAGTTTTCATCACCACGGCAAGCGGCTAAAAAAAGGAGAAAGAGAAGAACGACGAACACAAAGCTGACTCCAGTAGAGTTTGTTCTTGGGCTACTTGGTATTCTTGGTTCAAGCTTATATTCTTTCAGCGCAATGGCAGAGCCAAAAAAACATAAGGGTATAAGGACGAACACAGCGCTGACTTCATTAGAGTTAGTTCTTGGGTTATTTGGTATTCTTGATTCAAGCTGACAGTTTTTCAGTTCAACAACACAGAGCCAAAAAAAAAAGATGGAAGGCAAAAAAAACGAACACAGGGCTTAATTCACTAGGGCTAGTTTTTGGGCTAGTTGGCATTCTTTATTTATTCTCAGTTTTTCAGTGCAATGGCACAGAGCCACAAAGAAAAGACGGAAGATAAGAAAGATGAGCACAGGGCTGACTTCAGCAGGGTTAGTTCTTGGCTTAGTTGGTATTCTTGATTCATGCGAACAGTTTTCTAGTGCAGCAGCAAAGTGCCAAAAAAAATGGAAGAGAAGAAAGACGAACACAGGGGTGACTTCATAAGGGTTAGTTCTTGGGCTAGTTGGTATTCTTGATTCAATCTCACAAATTTTTTCAGCGCAACGGCACATAGCCAAAGAAAGAAAAAAATGAAGAGGAGAAGGACGAACACAGGGCTGAGTTCAGTAGCGTTATTTCTTCGGTTAGTTGGTATTCTTGATTCAAGCTCATAGTTTTTCAGCGCAACATCACAGAGCTAAAGAAAAGAAAGAAGGGGAAAAGGGCGAACACAGTGCTTACTTCGTTAGAGGTAGTTCTTGTGCTAGTTGTTATTCTTGATTCAAGCTCAGCTTTTTAGTGCAAGCACATGGCGAAATATAGTAAGAAGAATAAACACTGTGCTGACTTCAGTAGAGTTACTTCTTTTGCTAGTGGGTATTCCTGATTCAAGCTCATTTTTACTGCACAATTGCACACAGCCAAATTAAAGAAGATAGAGAAGAAATACAAACGCAGCGCCGGCAACAGTGCAGGTAGTGCTTAGGCAAGTTGGTAATCTTGATTCAAGCTCACAGTTTTTCAGTGGAAAGGCCCTGAATACACGCCGCTGGCTGCAGTGGAGGGAGTTCTTGGGCAAGTTGGTATTCTTGATTCACGCCCATAATTTTTTAGAGCAACGACACACAGGCAAAGAAAAAAAGGAAGCGAAGAAGGACGAACACAGCGCTGACTTCATTAGAGTTAGTTCTTGTATTAGTTGGTGTCTTGATTCGAATTCTTAGTTTTTCAGTGCGATGGTGGAGAAAAAATGAAAGGAAGGAAGTGGAGAAGGGCGAACACAGGGCTGACTTCAGGATGGTTGGTATTCTTGATTCCAGCTCGTGGATTTTCAGCGCAACGGTACGCAGCCAAAGAAGATAAGGAAGAGAAGAAAGACGAACACAGGGCTGACTTCATGAGAGTTAGTTCTCGGGCTAGGGTGCATTCGTGATTCAAGCTCAGTTTTTCCGAGCAACGGCACAGTGCCACAAAACAAAGAAGATTGAAGAAAAGAACGACGAACACAGAGCTGACTTCTGTAGGGTTAGTTCTTGGGTTAGTTGGTGTTCTTGATTCATGCTCCCAGTTTTGCAGTGCAACGGCACAGAGCCCAAAAAGACGGAAGAGAAGAAAGACGAACACACGTCTGACTTCAGTCAGGTTACTTCTTGGGTTAGTTGGTATTCTTGATTCAAGCTGACCGTTTTTCATTGCAACGGCACAGAGCCAAAAAACGATAAAGAAAAGCAAATACAGGGCTGACTTCAATAGGGTTAGTTCTTGGCTTAGTTGTTATTCTTGATTCAAGCTGACAGTTTTTCAGTTCAACGACACAGAGCCAAAAAAAGATGGAAGACAAAAAAAAACGAAAACAGGGCTTAATTCACTAGAGCTAGTTCTTGTGCTAGTTGGCATTCTTTAATAAAGCTCAGTTTTTCAGTGCAACGGCACAGAGCCACAAAGAAAAGACGGAAGATGAGCACAGGGCTGACTTCCGCAGGGTTAGTTCTTGGCCTAGTTGGTATCCTTTATTAAAGCTAACAGTTTTTCAGTTCAACTGCAAAGTGCCAAAAAAAACGGAAGAGGAGAAAAACGAACAAGGGGTGACTTCATAAGGGTTAGTTCCTGGGATAGTTGGTATTCTTGATTCAATCTCACATATTTTTTCAGCGCAACAGCACAGAGCCAAAGAAAAGAATGAAGTGGAAAAGGACAAACACTGCTTACTTCATTAGAGGTAGTTCTTGTGCTAGTTGGTATTCTTTATTCAAGCTCAGTTTTTCAGTACAAGCACATAGCCAAAGATAATAAGATGAAAAAACAGTGAGCTGACTTCAGTAGAGCTACTTCTTTGCTAGTGGGTATTCTTGATTCAAGCTCATTTTTCTGCACAACTGCACAAAGCCAAAGTAAAGAAGATTGAGAAGAAAGACAAACGGGGCGCTGGCTACAGTGGAGGTAGTTCTTGGGCAATTTGGTATTCTTGATTCAAGCTCATAGTTTTTCAGTGCAACGAGACACAGCCAAAGAAAAGAAGGAACAGAAGAAGGCCGAACAGAGTGCTGACTTCAGTACAGTCGATTTTTGGGCTAGTTTGTATTCTTGATTCAAGCTCTTAAGTTTTGATCACAACGACACGCGGCCAAAAAACGACGGAGGAGAAGGAAGACGAACACAGGGCTGACTTCAGTAAGGTTAGTTGTTATTCTTGATTCAAGCTCAAAATTTTTCAGTGCAACGGCACAGAGCCAAAAAATGGAAGACAAGAAAACGAACACAGGGCTGAATACAATAGGGCTAGTTCTTCGGCTAGTTGGCATCTTCGATTCAAGCTCACAGATTTTCTGTGCGACAGCACAGAGCCAAAAAAGAGACGGAAGAAACGAAAGACCAACGCCGTACTGACATCAGTATGGTTAGTTCTTGATCTAGATGGCACTCTCTATTCAAGCTCACAGTTTTTCAGTGCAACGGCGTAGAGACAGAAAAAGAAAAAAGAGAAGGACGAACACAGCGCTGACTTCATCAGAGTGAGTTCTTGGGTTAGTTTTATTCTTAATTCAAGCTTGCAGTTTTTGAACGCAACGGCACACAGCCGAAAACAAGAAGAAAAGAAAGGCGAACATAGGGCTAAACCAGCAGGGTTGGTTCTTGGGTTAGTTGGTATTCTTGATTCAAGCTCACAGTTTTTCAGTGCAACGGCAAAGTGCCAAAAATACGAAAGAGAAAAAAGACAAACACAGGGATGACCTCATTAGGGTTAGTTTTTGGGCTGGTTGGCATTCTTGATTCAAGCTCATAGTTTTTCACAGCAACAGCACACAGCCAAACAAAATAAGAAGGACGAACAAAACGCTGAATTGAGTGGAGGTTGCTCTTGGATCGGCTGGTATTCTTTCTTCAAGCTCAACATTTTTCAACGCGAAGGCACACAGCCAAATAAAATTAGAAGGAAGAGAAGGACACACACAGCGCCGACTTCAGTAGAGTTATGTTTAGGTCTTGTTGGTATTGTTGATTCAAGCTCATAATTTTCACCGCAACGGCACACAGCCAAAGAAAACAAGGAAAAGAAGGGCGAACACAGCGCTGCCTTCATTAGAGTTAGTTCTTGGATTACTTGGTATTCTTAATTAAAATTCATAGTTTTTCAATGTGATGGCAAGAGCCAATGAGAAGAAGAAAGAGAAGGGCGAACACAGGGCAGACTTCATGAGGGCTAGTTCTTGGGCTAGTTGGCATTCCTGATTCAAGCTCACAGTTTTTCAGAGCAACAGCACACAGCCATAAATAAAAGATCGAAGATAAGAAAGACGAACACGGCTGACTTCAGTAGGGTTAGTTCTTAGGTTGGTTGGTATTCTTGATTCAAGCTCACAGTTCTTCAGTGCAACGGCACAGAGCCAAAGTAAAGAAGTTGGAAGAGCAGAAATACGAAAACAGGGCTTACTTCAGCAAGGTTAGTTCTTGAGTTAACTGGTATTCTTGATACAAGCTTATACTTTTTAAATGCAACGGCACACAGTAAAGAAAATAAGGAAGAAAAGAACGAACACAAAGCTGACTTCTTTTGAGTTAGTTCTAGGGTTAACTCGTATTCTTAATTCAAGCTCATAATTTTTCGGCGCGACGACACAGCCAAAGAAAAGTAGACTGAAGAGCACAATTACGAACGCAGATCTTACTTCACGAGGGTAAGTTCATGTGATAGTTGGTATTCTTTATGCAAGCTCATAGTTTTTCAGAACAATGGCACACAGCCAGATAAAATAAGGAAGACAAGAAGGACGAACACAGCGCTGACTTCAGTAGAGTTAGTTCTTAGATTAGTTGGTATTCTTGAATCAAGGTCATAGTTTTTCAGCGCCACAGCACAGAGCCAAGAAAAGAAGGAAGAACACAGCGCTGACTTATTAGAGGTAGTTCTTGGGTTAGTTGGTATTCTTGATTTCAGCTCACAGTTTTCGCCGCAATGGCACACAGCCAAAGAAATTACGGAAGAGAAGAAGGACGAACACAGCGCTGACTTCAGTAGCGTTACTTCTCAGATTTGTTCCTACTCTTCATTCAAGCTCATAGTTTATCAGCCCAATGGCACACAGCCAAAGAAAAGAAGGAAGAACACTGTGCTGACTTAAATGGAGTTAGTTGTTAGGTTAGCTGGTATTTTTGATTCAAGCTCAAACATTTTCTCTCCAACGGCACATAGCCCGGAGAAAAGAAGGGCGAACACAGCGCTGACTTCAGTAAAGGTTCATCTTGGGCTAGTTTATATTCTTGATTCAAGCTCACATAGTTTTTCAGCACAACAGCACAGAGCCAAAGAGAAGAAGGAAGAGGAGAAGGACGAGCACAGGGCTGACTTCACTAGGGTTAGGTCTTGGGTTAGTTGGTATTCTTGATTCTACCTCGTAGTTTTTCATTGTAACGCACAGCCATAGAAAAGCAGGAAGTGTAAAGGACGAACACAGGGCTGACTTCAGCAGGGTTAGTTATTGGGTTAGTTGGTATTCTTGATTCAAGCTCACAGCCTTACAGCGCAACAGCACACAGCCAAAGAAAGGAAAGAAGAGGAAATGGACGAACACAGTGCTGACTGCATAAGAAGAAGTTCTGGGGCTAGTTGGTATTCTTGATTCAAGCTCAGTTTTTCAGTACAAGCACATAACCAAAGATAATAAGAAAGATAAACACATTGCTGACTTCAGTAGAGTTACTTCTTTTGTTAATAGGTATTCTTCATTCAAGTTAAAAAAATTTCTGCACAACTGCACAGAGCCAAAGTAAAGAAGGAAGAGAAGAAAGACAAACGCGGCGCTGGCTACAGTGGACGTAGTTGTTGGGCAAGCTGTTATTCTTGATTCAAGCTCATAGTTCTTCAGTGCAACGGCACACAGGCAAATAAAAGAAGGAACAGAAGAAGAACGTACAGAGTATTGACTTCAGTAGAGTTGATTTTGAGGGCTAGTTATTATGTTTGATTCAAGCTCTTAAATTTTCATCACAACGGCACGTGGCCAAAAAAAAGGAGGAAGAGAAGAAGGAAAAACACAGTGCTGGCTCCCGTATATTTAGTTCTTGGGCTACTTGGTATTCTTGGTTCAAACTTGTAGTCTTTCAGCGCAATTGCACTGAACCAAAAAACGACGGAAGAGAAGAAAGACGAACACAGGGCTGACATCAATAGGGTTAGTTCTTGGGCTAGGTGGCATTCTCAATTCAAGCTCGAAGTTTTTCAGTGCAACGACACAGAGCCAAAAAAAAGAAATAAGAGAACTACGAACACAGCGCTGACTTCATTAGAGTAAGTTTATGGCGTCGTTTTATTCTTAACTCCTGCTCGCAGTTTTTGAGCGCAACGGCACAAAGCCAAAAACACGACGGATGTTAGGAAAGATGAACACAGGTTAAACTTCAGTAGGGTTAGTTCTTTGGTTAGTTGGAGTGCTTGATTCATGCTTCCAGTTTTTCAGTGCAACAGCAATGTGCCAAAAATTGAAAGAGAAGAAAGACAAACACAGGGCTGGCTTCATAACGGTTTGTTCTTGGGCTAGTTGGCATTCTTGATTCTAGCTCATAGTTTTTCACCGCAACGGCACACAGCCAAAGAAAAGAAGGACAAACACAGCGCCGACTTCAGTAGTGTCAGGTTTTGGGCTTTTTGGAATTGTTGATTCAAGCTCATAATTTGTCAGCGCAACGGCACACACCCAAAGAGAAGGAGGAAAACAAAAGCGAACACAGCGCTGCCTTCATTAGTGTTAGTTCTTGGATTAGTTAGTATTCTTTATTCAAATTCATTGTTTTTCAGTGCGATGGCACCGAGCCAACGAAAAGAAGGAAGAGGAGAAGGGCGAACACATGGCTCACTTCAGAAGGATTAGTTCTTGAATTTCTTAGTATTCTTGATTCAATATTCTAGATTTTTAGCTCAACGGTACACAGCCAAAGAAAAGAAGGAAGATAAGAAAGACGAACACAGGGCTGACTTCATAAGGTTTAGATCTTGGGCTCGTTGTTATTCTTGATTCAAGCTCGTTTTCAGTGCGACGGCACACAGCCAATGAAAATAAGGAAGAGAAGAAGGACTAACACAGCGCTCACTTCAATAGAGTTAGTTCTTAGATTATTTGGTATTCTTGATTCAAGCTCACCGTTTTCACTGCAATGGCACAGAGCCAAAGAAAATAAGGATGAGAACAAGGACTAACACAATGCTGACTTCAGTAGAGTTGGTTCTCAGATTTGTTGGTGTTCTTGATTCAAGCTCATAGTTTTTCAGCGCAACGGCACACAGGCAAAGAAAAAAGAAGTAAGAGAAGAAGGACGAACACAGCGCTGACTTCAATGGAGTTAGATCTTAGGTTAGGTGGTATACTTGATTCAACCTCAAAGATTTTCACTGCAACGGCATACATCCAGAGAAAAGAAGAAGGACGAGCACAGCGCTGACCTCAGTAGAGGTAGTTCTTGGGCTTGTTGGTATTATTGATTCAAGCTCAGGCTTTCAGTACAAGCACATAGCCAAAGATTATAAGAAGGATAAACACAGTGCTGACTTCAGTAGAGTTTCTTCTTGTGATAGTGGGTATTCTTGAATAAAGCTCAAAATTGTTCTGCACAATTGCACGCAGCCAAAGAAAAGAAGGAAGAGAAGAAAGACAAACACGGCGCTCTCTACAGTGGAGGTAGTTCTTGGGCTAGTTCGTGTTCTCGATTCAAGCTTATAGTTTCTCAGTGCAACGGCACACAGGCAAAAAAGAAGGAACAGAAGAAGGAACAACAGAGTGCTGACTTCAGTACAGTTGGTTTTTGGGCTAGTTATTATTCTTCATTCAAGCTCTTAAGTTCTTGTCACAACGGCACGTGGCCAAAAAAAAAAGAGGAAGAGAAGAAGGACGAACACTGTGCCGACTACACTAGATTTAGTTCTTGGGCTACTTGGTATTCTTGACTCCAACTTGTAGTTTTTCAGCGAAACGGCACAGAGCCAAAAAACGAAGTACACAGTGCTGACTTCTGTAGGGTTAGTAGGTATTCTCGATTCAAGCTCACAGTTCTTCAGTGCGACGGCACAGAGCCAAAGAAAAGAAAGATAAGAAGAACCAACACAGCGCTGACTTCATTAGAGTTTGTTCTTTTGTTAGTTGTATTCTTAAGTCAAGCTCGCGTTTTTTGAGCGCAACGTCACAGAGCCAACAAAAATTGGAAGACAAGAAAAAGAAACAAAGGGCTGATTTCAGTAGGGCTAGTTCTTGAGCTAGTTGGCATTTTTGATTCAAGCTCAGTTTTTCAGTGCAACGGCACAAAGCCCCAAAAAGACGGAAGATTAGAAAGATGAACAAAGGGCTGACTTCAGTAGAGTTAGTGCTTGGGCAAGATGGCAATCTCAATTCAAGATCACAGTTTTTCACTGCAACGACACAGACCCAAAAAAAGAAAGAAGAGAAGCACAAACACATGGCTGACTTCAGTAGGGTTAGTTCTTGGGTTAGTTGGTATTATTGATTAAAGCGGGCAGTTTTTCAACGCAACGGCACACAGCCAAAAAAAGACAGAAGAGAAACAAACACACGGCTGACTTCGGTAGTGTTAGTTCTTGGTTTAGTCAGTATTCTTGAATCAAGCTCACAGTTTTTCAGTGCAATGGCAAACTGCCAAAAAACGGAAGAGAAGAAAGACGAACACAGGGCTGGCTTCAGTATTGTTCGTTCTTGGGTTATTTGGTATTCTTGATTCAAGCTCAAAGTTTTTCAGTGCAACGGCACAGAGCCAAAAAAAGACGGAAGAGAAGACGAACACATGGCTGACTTTATTAGGCTTAGTTCTTGGGTTAATTGGTATACTTGATTCGAGCTGACAGTTTCAGTGCAACGACCCAGAGCCAATATAAAAAGACGGAAGAGATGAAAGACGAACGCATGGCTGACTTCAGTACTGTTAGTTCTTAGGCTATTTGGCAGTCTTGATTCAAGCTCTTAGTCCTTCAGAGCAACGGCACAGAGAGAAATAAAATAAGGAAGAGAAGGTGGACGAACACAGAGCTTACATCAGTAGAATTAGTTCTTAGATTAGTTGGTATTCTTGATTCAAGCTCACAGTTTTTCAGTGCAACGGCACACAGCCAAAGAAAAGAAGGAAAAGAAGAAGGACGAACACCGCGCTGAATTGATAAGAGCTAGTTCTTGGGTTAGCCGGTGTTCTTGATTGAAGATCAATTTTATCAGCTCAACGGCACACATCCAAATAAAGTAAGGAAGAGAAGGAGGAAAACAGCGCTGACTTCAGTACAGTTCTTAGATTAGTTGGTATTCTTGATTCACGCTCATAGTTTTTCAGCGCAATGGCACACAGCCAAAGAAAAACAGGAAGACAAGGACGAACACAGGGCTGACTTCAGTAGGGCAAAATCTTTGGTTAGTTGGTATTCTTGATTCAAGGTTATAGTTTTTAAGCCCAATGGCACACAGCCAAAGAAAATAAGGAAGAGAAGAAGGACGAACAGGGTGCTTAATATTTCAGAGACAACTCTTGGGATAGTTGGTATTCTTGATTCAAGCTCATAGTTTTTCAGTGCAACGACACACATGCAAAGGAAAGAAGGAAAGGGGGAAGGACGATCGGAGCGCTCACTTCAGTAGAGTTAGTTCTTGGGGTAGTTCTATTCTCGATTCACGCTCTTAATTTTTCATCACAACGGCACGCCGCCGAAGAAAAGAAGGAAGAGGAGGACGAACACAGTGCTAACTCCAGTAGAGTTAGTTCTTGGGCTAGCTGGTATTCCTGGTTCAAACTCGTAGTTTTATATCCTAAAGGCAAACAGCCAAAAAAAGAGCAGAATGAACACAGCCTGACTTCAGCAGAGTTGATTCTTTGGCTAGTTCGTATTCTTTATTCAAGCTGTTTCTCAGCGCCGCGAAACACAACCAAATATACGAAGGATTACAAGGACAAACACAGCACTGACATCAGTATGGTTAGTTCTTGGCCTAGTTGGTGTTCTTGTCTCAATCTCATACTTTTCAGTGCAATGCCACACAGCCAAAGAAAAGAAGGAAGAAAAGTAGGGCAAAAACAGCACTGACTTCAGTAGAGTGAGTTCTTAGGCTAGTGGGTATTCTTCACTCAAGATCATTCATTTAAAATAAACAGCACAAAGCCAAAGAAAAGGAGACGGAAGAGAAGAAGGACGAACACAGCGCTCACTTCAGAAGATTACTTCTTGGACTAGTTGGTATTTTGATTCAAGCTCATAGATTTCGTGCGCAATGGCACACAGCCAAAGAAGAGAAGAATGAAGAGAAGAGTGGCGAACAGAGTACACACTTCCGTAGAAATAGTTCTTGGGCTAGTGGGTATTCTTCATTCAAGCTCATAGATTTCAGGTCAAGTCAACAGCACGCAGCCAAAGAAAAGATGACGGAAGAGAAGAAGAACGGACACAGCGCTGACTTCAGAAGAGTAGGTTCTTAGATTAGTTGGTATTCTTGATTCGAGCATATAGTTTTTCAGTGAAACGGCACACAGCCAAAGAAAACAAGGAAGAGAAGAAGAACAAACACAGCGTTGAATTCAGTTGAGTTGGTTTTTAGATTTCTTGATATTTTCTACACATAGTTTTTTGGGCAACAACACACAGCCAAAGAAAAGAAGCAGGAAGAGAAGAAGGATGAACACAGCGCTCACATCAGTAGAATTTGTTCTTAGATTAGTTGGTATTCTTTTTTCAAGCTCATAGATTCTCAACGCAACGGCACGCAGCTAAAGAAAGCAAGACGGAAGGAAGGAAGGACAAACACAGCGCTCACTTCAGTATATTACTAGTCAGTATTTTCATTCAAGCACATAGTTTTTCAGTGCAATGGCACGCAGTCAAGGAAGAGAAGAAGGAAGAGCAGAATTGCTAACACAGCCCACACTTCCGTAGAAATAAATCTTTGGCTAGTGGGTATTCTCCATTCAAGCTCATAGATTTCAGCGCAACGGTACACAGCCAAAGGAAATAAGGAAAAGAAGAAAAACGAACAAAGGGCTGACTTCATAAGCGTTAGTTCTTGGGCTAGATGGCATTCCTGATTCAAGCTCACAGTTTTTCAGAGCAACGGCACACAGCCATATAAAAGAAAGAACAGGAGAAGGATGAACACAGCGCAGCCTTCAGTAGAATTAGTTCTTGGAGTAGTTGGCATTCTTAATTCAAGCTCATATTTTTTCAACGCAACGGCACACAGTCCGAGTAAAGAAGATGGAATCGCAGAAATACGAACGAAGGGTTTACTTCAGTGGGGTTAGTTCTTGGGTTAGTTGGTATTCTAGATACAACTCATAAATTTCAGCGCAGCGGCACACAGCGAAAGAAAAGAAGAAGGGAGAGAAGAAGGTCGAACGCATCGCTGACTTTATTAAACTTAGTTTTTGGGCTAGATGTCCTTCTTGATTCAAGCTCACAGTTTTTCAGTGCAACGGCACACAGCCAAAGAAAAGAAGGAAGAAAAGGACGAACACAGTGCTGACTTCTTTTGAGTTAGTTTTAGGGTTAGTTGGTGTTCTTAATTCTAGATCATAGTTTTTCAGCGCAACGGCACATAGCCAAAGAAAAGTAGACGGAAGAGCATAAATACGAACACAGAACTTACTTCACAAGGGTAAGTTTATGGGATAGTTGGTATTTTTTATGCAAACTCATAGTTTTTCAGAGCAATGGCGCACAGCCAAATAAAATAAGGAAGACAAGAAGGACGAACACAGTGCTGACTTCAGTAGAATTAGTTCTTAGATTAGATGGTATTCTTGATTCAAGCTCATAGATTTTCAGCGCAACGGCACACAGCCAATGAAAATAAGGAAGAGAAGAAGGACGAACACAGCGCTGACTTCAATGGAGTTAGTTCTTAGGATAGGTGGTATTCTTGATTCAAGCTCAAAAATTTTCACTGCAACGGCACATAGCCAGACAAAAGAAGAAGGACGAACACAGCGCGGACTTCAGTAGAGGTTGCTTTTGGGCTAGTTGCTATTCTTGATTCAAGCTCAAAGTTTTTCAATGCAACACCCACTGCGAAAGAAAAGCAGGAAGTGGAGAAGGACGAACACGGGGCTCTATTCACCAGGGTTCCTTCTTGTATTAGCTGGTATTCTTGATTCAAGCTCATTGTGTTACAGCGCAACAGCGTAGAGCCAAAGAACAGAAAGAAGAGGAAAATGACAAACACAGTGCTGACTTCTTTAGAGGTAGTTCTTGGGCTTGTTGGTATTCTTGATTCAAGCTCAAAATTTTTCTGCACAATTGCACACAGCCAAAGTAAAGAAGGAAGAGAAGACAGACAAACACGGCGCTGTCTACAGTGGAGGTAATTCTTGAAGTAGTTGGTATTCTTGATTCAAGCTTTTAATTTTTCAGTGCAACGGCACACAGGCAAAAAAAGAAGAAACAGAAGAATTGTGAACAGAGTGCTGACTTCAGTAGAGTTGATTTTTGGGCTAGTTATTATTCCTGATTCAAGCTCATTAGTTTTCGTCACAACAGCACGCGGCCAAAAAAAGGAGGAAGAGAAGAAGAACGAACACAGTGCCGACTCCAGTAGATTTAGTTCTTGGGCTACTTGATAGTCTTGATTCAAACTTGTAGTTTTTTAGCGAAACAGCATAGAGCCAAAAACGAATGAAGAGAAGAAAGACGAACACAGTGCTGACTTCAGCAGGGTTAGCTGGTATTCTCGATTAAAGCTCACAGTTCTTCAGTGCGACGGCGCAGACCCAAAGAAAAGAAAGAATAGAAGGACCAACACAGCGCTGACTTCATTAGTGTTAGTTCTTGGGTTAGTTGTATTCTTAATTCAAACTCACAGTTTTTGAACGCAACGACACAGAACCAAAAAAGATGGAAGACTTGAAAAACGAACAGAGGAATGAATTCAATAGGGCTAGTTCTTGGGCTAGTTGGCATTCTTGATTCAAGCTCAGTTTTTCAGTGCAATGGCACAAAGCCGCAAAACAAGACGGAAGAGAAGTTGGACACAGCGCTGACTTCAGTAGAATTAGTTCTTAGATTAGTTGGTATTCTTGATTCAAGCTCATAGTTTTTCACACACGACGGCACAGATCCGAAGAAAAGAAGACGGAAAAGAAGAGGGACGAGCACAGCGCTGACTTCATTAGAGGTAGTTCTTGGGTTAGTTGGTATTCTTGATTCAAGCTGACAGTTTTTCAATGCAACGGCACAAAGCCAAAAAAAGACGGAAGAGAAGAGAAACGAATACAGGGCTTACTTCAGTAGAGTTAGTTCTTGGCTTAGTTGGTATTCTTGATTCAAGCTCACAGTTTTTCAGTGAAACGGCAAAGTGCAAAAAAAACGGAAGAGAAGAAAGACGAACGCAGGGCTGACTTCATGAGGGTTAGTTCTTGGGCTAGTTGGTATTCTTGATTCAAGCTCACATAGTTTTTCAGCGCAATGTCACAGAGCCAAAGAAAAGAAGGAAGAGGAGAAGGACGAACACAGGGCTGACATCAGTAGGGTTATTTCTTCTGTTAGTTGGTATTCTTGATTCAAGCTCATAGTTTTTCAGTGCAACGCACACAGCGAAAGAAAAGCAGGAAGTGGAGACGGACGAACACAGGCCTGAGTTCAGCAGGGTTAGTTCATGAGTTAGTTGGTATTTTTGATACAAGCTCATAGTTTTTCAGCGCAACCGCACAGAGCCAAAGAAAAGAAAGAAGAGGGAAAGGACGAACACAGTGCTGACTTTATTAGAGGTAGTTCTTGGGCTAGTGGGTATTCTTAATTCAAGCTCAGTTTTCCAGTACAAGCACATAACCAAAGATAATAAGAAGAATAAACACTGTGCTGACATCAGTGGAGTTACTTCATTTGCTAGTGGGTATTCTTGATTCAAGCTTATTTTTCTGCAGAATTGCACCCAGCAAAAGCAAAGAAGGAAGAGAAGAAAGACAAATGCGGCGCTGGCTACAGTGGAGGTATGTTCTTGGATAAGTTGGATTTGTTGATTCAAGCTAACAATTTTTCAGTGCAACGGCACACAGGCAAAGAAAAGAAGGAACAGAAGGACGAACAGTTTATTGACTTCAGTAGAGTTGATTTTTTGGCTAGTTATTATGCTTGATTCAAGCTCTTATGTTTGCATCACAACGGCACGCGGCCAAAAAAAGGAGGAAGATAAGAAGGAAAAACCCAACCCAGTGCTTGCTCCAGTATAGTTAGATCTTGGGCTACTTGGTATTCTTGGTTCAAACTTGTAGTCTTTCAGCGCAATTGCACAGAGCCAAAAAACGGTGGAAAAGAAGAAAGACGAACACAGGGCTGATTTCAGTACGGTCATAACGCTGGGATTGATCGGCTAAGTTTCGGGTGGCTGGTTGTGGCTTTTTCTCTCTTCGTCTTTGCGCGGTAAGGCAGTAAGTCCGGGCTATGTTGACCCAGTCTCCCGGCCAGGGGAGCTCCCTCTGGTCGGCTTCTCTGGCCCCTGATCTCCTGCTGTTGGAAGCTTTTTTGCGCAGTGGTGTCGGCAGTATCCCTGTCGCGCTGGTGCCTAAGGATGGTGGTGTAATCAAGATGACCAACCCTGGTGCTGTTCTGGCTGCTCTACAGTCGGCGACTTCTCATTATGGGTCGATCTCAGAGGTACTTCACTTTGTACGCGGCGGGATTATGTGCAGATCGTCAGACCTCGCCTGTGTAAGAGATCTGCTAAACTCCTCATCCTTTGCCTCCCTTCGGGTAAGTTCCTTCATCCCTTCACATCTGGCGTGCACGAAAGGTATTGTACGAGGCGTAGACTCTTCCCTGTCTCCGGCAGAGACTCTTGAGCTTCTTTCGGCTGCAGGTGTTGTTGCTGTGCACCGCTGTAGCCGGGATGTAAACAACTTGCGGATGCCCATTGAACCTGGGATTGCTACCTTTGCCGGCACTTCCTGTCCCTCTGAAATCAAGGCATGGCGTCTCATGTTTCGGGTAGACCCGTTATTATCTCGGCCTCTGCAGTGTAACAACTGCTGGTGCTATGGACTTAGCGCCGGTGGTTGTAAATCTAACTTGAGGGGTTGCAACTGTGGGGATGGTCATTCAACGAGCACCTGCACTGAGAAGAATGAGAAGTGTTGCCTTTTCGGTGGTGCCCACTCCGCAAACTACTCAAATTGTCCCTCTCGAGCTCAGGAAATCTAAATTCTGGAGATAATTGGCAGAAAACGCTCTTCGCGCCGTGCCGCTATTTCAGAGGTCAAAGAACTTGCTCACGGTTATGCCGGTGTGACCGCTCGGCAAAGTGTCCTGTTAGACTCAACGCTGTTCCAGGCAATTGCGGCTGCTGTGGAGGCTTCCATGTCTAAAATGGTAGAAAAGATGTCGCAAGTGTGTCGGAGTGCCTTACAAACGTTCCAGCGACTCAGCTTACACACGCCGTGCAGGCCGGTTTGGCACCTCTTTCGACAGCAATTCCCTCTCCTCTTATCCGGTCTACAATTCCAGTAGCATCACAGCCACAGGAACAAACTTCTGCCCCTTCCGCTGTACCTACCTCGGGTACTTCGTGGGATGTTGGTATAATCTATCATTCTGAGATGGTGGAGCCTGATGCGCGGCTTCTTAAGCACAGCGGGTCCCCCATGTCTCATTCGTTGTCTTCTCTGTGCACCCAGCCCAAATCAAAGAAGCAGCAGCTTGGCACCGAACTCAAGGATACCATTTTGGAGCAGGCAGTTGCTGCTGCTAGGCTTTCGCAACCATAGCGTCGTTGCGAGTTCTGCAGTGAAACTGTCGCTCTATTTTTTCAGCTTCCACATATTTACACGGCATTTCTACCCAGCTTAATCCGGATGACATAATTCTGCAAAAAACGTGGCTTTCAATCGACAAACATTTACATATCAAAAATTACCGTTCATTTCGCCTAGATCGCCAGTCTAGAGGAGGGGGTTTACTAACTTTAGTCTCTTCAAAATTTTGTCACAGGGCTATGGTAAGTTTTCAACAAATGTCTCCTGACTGTGAGATTTTGGCACTAGACTTTGTACTTTCTGGGTGCTCTCCATTTTCAATAGCAAATTGTTATTTTCCCAATGATGTCCAGGATGTTAGACCTCTAGACTTTTTACTCGCTTACTGTAAAAACCCAGTTCTCGTGGCTGGGGACTTGAATTCTCACCATGTGTCGTGGGATTTTAGGACTAATACATGAGGCAAGCGCCTTTGGGACTGGGTTTTTGATCACAACCTGATGTGCTTAAATTCAAGACCGGCCACTTATCTTCGCTCACACACTCAATCTGTTTTAGATCTCACGTTCATTAGTCCTGCAATTGGCTTAACGAATTGGTCGACTGTTGATAGTGGCACCTCATGTGACCATATACCTATTCATTTTGATATCATATGTCGCGTAAATCCGGCGTCTTCTGAGTTGTGGTCACATGTAAATTATGACAGATTTCAGACGGCGTTGCGCTCTGCCCTTGCTTCAGTGTCTAACATCGCCGAGGCCCACCAGTCAGCAAACATATGTCTGGCTATAGAGGAAAGTCGTAAAAAGTCGGAGTTCTTGATGAGGCCAACAAAAGAGAATTCTTCTAACTGGTGGAATGCGGACTGTACAAGAGATAACAGGCGGAGGAAGGCAGCACGGAAAAAGCTTCTTCATAACCAATGCCCGAATAACTGGAGTAATTATAAATTTATTGCAGCCACCTTTAAACGCACAGTTTCTCCCGCGAAGGAAAAATGTGACTCAGAACACTTCGATTATATTTCAAAGGCGGGCAACCGACGTGCACTATTCGGTTTTCTGCGGTCTAGGAAACAGCTCATGTCCTCTCATAATTTTAAGTCATTAGTTATGTCACCTGAAGAAGCTATCCAGGCGGTTGAATTAATTGCCACAGGCCTGCAAAAGCGGTTCTCGTCTTTACTACCTTTGCGCTCAATGTTGTTTGCACCAGTCGTGCCAAATGATAATGCCTCACAAGTAAATCTATCAGAGCTTTCACAAGTTGTCAGAGATTGCCAGCTGCTGCTCCTGGTCTTGATGGTGTTACTACAAAGATGCTCAAGATTCTCTTTGAAGAGTCTCCCAACTCCTTATTGCACCAAATAAACTACTCTCTCAAACACGCTTGGATACCTTCTGAGGGGAATCTGTCCAAGGTGATCCCTTTACTTAAAAATCAAGGTGGAGGCTATGAATTGGATAATATAAGGTCATTTTCTTTAACATCAAACGTGGTAAAGTTGATAGAAAGGTTGTTACGAATTCGGGTGTCAGCCATTGTGGAGCGCAAAGCTATACTCAGCCCGTGCCAACTCTGTTTCCGGCCATGGTGTTCGATATGGAATGTACATGCTGACCTTGAGAGCAGAATTCTCCTTGCTCGTCGCCAAAGCCTGGTCGCGGCTTTGGTTACGTTAGACGTCGCCAAAGCTTACGACAGTGTAGAACACTCCATCCTGATACATAGGCTACAGTCTCTTCAATTTGTAGATTATATAGTTGCATGGATATCTGCATTTCTTTATAACAGGGAATTCTTTTGCGTCCATAATGGTGTTCATTCCGAGAGGTACAGACAAACGCCAGGTGTACCGCAAGGAGCTGTTCTTTCTCCTGTGCTCTTTAATATTCTGTTTAGCTCAATTCCTCTCCACCGCCATGTACGCACTTACATCTATGCGGAAGACATTGCGTTTTTTGGTGCTGCGCCGGATTTACGTTCCCTGTATGGTCTGTTGCAGTCATATTTGGATACACTTGAGGACCGGTTGAGCGCATTACACCTGAAGTTAAATGTTGGCAAGTGCGCCACCCTTGTTTTCCCTCTATGCACTCCTGTAGTGGTCTCTCTCACTTGCCAGTTAAAAATAATACCGCAGGTTCAATCCCTAAAATACCTAGGGGTCATTTATGACAACAAACTCAACTGGCGACCTCACATTGACCATGTTGCGGTGAAAGGGGCTTGTGCTGTGGGCATGTTACGGAGATTGTCATCACGGGTACGGCATGCGCAGAGATACGCTATTAATGATCTACATAATGTATGTCAGGCCAATTTTAGAATTTGCATCATTGTTGTTTTCAGGCTCGGCTACATATAAACTTCGTCCTCGTCCTTTTAGAGAGGGAAGCACTTCGCATGTGCCTCGGCCTTCCAAAATTTGTGGCTACCAATGTGCTGCACCTTGAAGCCCGCATTCCGCCTCTCTTATCACGACTTCAATTTTTAACTGTGCAAACTTACCTCAGGATCTCTGAATCCCATTTCCACCGCTCCCAAAGTATTTTATGATGTCAGCCGACCTCCTTTTTTGGTGTCACCTGGTCTCGTTTGAATTCCCCTCAGGTAGTGTTTCTGGAAAGATTACTTCAGCCTTTAGATGTAAACATTTATGACATCCTTCCTGCGCTTCGCAATGGGCCCGCTATCCACATTGTTTTCGACGACATATTCCCAAAAAATGCAAAACTTTTGCCACCGTGTATTCTAAATGGTGTACTAGAAGATCATCTGAGGACCCTACCTACAGATATAGCAATAGCCACTGACGCATCGCAATGTAATGAAAAAGCAGGTGTGGGAATATTTTGCTCGCGTTTAGACTGGTCCTTTTCACTGCGCCTTCCAGATTTCACCCCTATTTTTCAAGCACAGTTTCTAGCAGTTGTACTTGCACTACGCAAGTTAAACCCCTCTATTACAGCAGTTGCAGTAATTACTAGTTCATTATCTTTGTGTTCGTCCCTCGCTGCACATGTTGATGGTCCCATTTAGCAACATTCTTATCCCTACTTCCTCCGCATTTGAGTCTTGTTCATTTAGTATGGGTTCCCGGTCACAGCAGTGTGACAGTAAATGAGATTGCTGACAATCTCGCAAAGGCTTCCCTCAGCGGCCCCGTGTTGCCAATCATCCCGGCTACAGCCTATATTACAGCATCTAGATTTCGGCGACGTGTGTTTTTAAGCACGCAAGACACAACACTTTTATCATCGGCGGGCTATGAGCACCTTAAATATTATTGGAACAGGAAAATTTGTTGCTCTCGGCAGCTTGAAGTATCTCTGACGAGGCTGCGCTGCCGCATCCCTCCTCTAAATTTCTATTTACACAAGTCGGGTTTGGCGCTCTCTCCCCTTCGTGCATTTTGCCTTGAGCCTGAATCTATAGAACATTTTTGGCTGTATTGTCACCGATTCAACTGTCAGAGAAAAATGTTGCCGGAGGAGCTCTTGCAGCATCTTGGCCTTAGTTTGGGCAGCCCGCTCTTCCTATCATTTGGCGCCACCACATTTGGGTTCAGCCACAGATCTGTTTGTACCGCTGTTCTAAATTTCCTGATAGAATCTCTCCGACTGTCTTGCTAAGTGTTCAAAAATTTTTCTTTTCTATCAATTGTTACATTTGGCCTAATAATTATTATTTAACCCCTCTCTTTATTATTAGTCATAAAATTTTGAAATCAAAACTCTCGTACCTTTACTGCCATGAGGAAGAATTCACCTGTTTTGCGCTCCGACGTGCTTTTCCTTTTTATTAACTGCTTTCAGGTGAATAGCCACCCGATTCTTGGCCGATCCTCCAGTGTGGGTATGTGCCATCTTTTGATAGGGTAACAACAACAACAACAACAGTAGTGTTGGTTGTTATTCTTGATTCACGCTCACAGTTTTTCAGTGGAACGACGCAGAGCCACAAAGAAAAGACGGAAGAGAAGAAAGATGAACACAGGGCTGACATCAATAGGGTTAGTTCTTGGGCTAGACGGCATTCTCGATTCAAGCTCGGTCTTTCTGTGCAACGACACAGAACCAAAAAAAGAAAGAAGAGAAAAACGAACACAGCGCTGACTTCATTAGAGTTAGTTCTTGGCTTAGTTCTATTCTTAACTCAAGATCACACTTTTTGAGCGCAACGGCACACAGCCAAAAACACGACGGATGACAGGATGAACACGGGGCTAAACTTCAGTAGGGTTAGCTCTTGGGTTAGTTGGAGTGCTTTATTCATGCTGCCAGTTTTTCAGTGCAACTGCAAAGTGCCAAAAAACGAAAGAGAAGACAAACACAGGGCTGACATTATAAGGGTTAATTCTTGGGCTGGTTGGCATTTTTGATTCAAGCACATAGTTTTTCACCGAAACGGCACACAGCCAAAGAAAAGAAGGACGAGCACAGCGCTGACTTCAGTAGAGGCCGCTCTTGGGTGAGCTGGTATTCTTTCTTCACGCTCATTATTTTTCAGCGCGACGTCACGCCGCCAAAGAAAATTAGAAGGAAGAGAAGGAAAACATAGCGCCGACTTCAGTAGAGTAAGGTTTTGGGCTTGTTTGTATTGTTGATTCAAGCTTTTAATTTGTCAGCGCAACGGCACACAGCCAAAGAAAAAGAAAACAAGGGCGAACACAGCGCTGCCTTCATTAGAGTTACTTCTTGCATTAGTTAGTATTCTTCATTCAAATTCATAGTTTTTCAGTGCGATGGCACAGACCCAATGAAAAGAAGAAAGAGGAGAAGGGCGAACGCAGGGCTGACTTCAGAAGGGTTAGTTCTTGAATTTCTTATTATTCTCGATTCAAGCTCCTAGATTTTCAGCGCAGCGGTACACAGCCAAATAAAAGAAGGAAGACAAGAAACACGAACACAGGGCTGACTTCATAAGGGTTCGTTCTTGGGCTAGTTGTTATTCTTGATTCAAGCTCACAGCTTACAAGTGCAACGGCACACAGAAAAGAAAAGAAGGAAGAAAAGGACTAACAGAGCGCTGACTTGTTTTGAGTAAGTTCTTGGGTTAATTCGTATTTTTAATTCAAGCTCATAATTTTTCAGCACAACTACATACAGCCAAAGAAAATTTGATGGAAGAGCATAAATACGAACACAGATCTTACTTCACAAGGTTAATTTCATGGGATAGTTGGTATTCTTTATGCCAGCTTATAGTTCTTCAGAACAATGGCACACAGAAAAATAAAATAAGGAAGAAAAGAAGGACGAACACAGCGCTGACTTCAGTAGAATTAGTTCTCAGATTAGTTGCTTTTCTTGATTCAAGCTCATAGTTTTTCAGCGCGACGGCACAGAGCCGAAGAAAAGAAGGAAAAGAAGAGGGACGAACACCACGATGACTTCATTAGAGGTTGTTCTTGGGTTAGTTGGTATTCTTGATTTAAGCTCAAATTTTGGCAGCGCAACGGCACACAGCCAAAGAAAATAAGGAAGAGAAGGACGAAAAGAGCGCTGGTTTCAGTACAGTTAGTTCTTCGATTAGATGGTATGCTTGATTCAAGCTCACCGTTTTTCAGCGCAACGGAACAAAGCCAATGAAAATAAGGTAGAGAAGAAGGGCTAAAACAGCGCTCACTTCAATAGAGTTAGTTCTTAGATTATTTCGTTTTCTTGATTCAAGCTCACAGTTTTCACCGCAATGGCGTACAGCCAAAGAAAATAAATAAGAGTAGAAGGACGAACACAGAGCTGATTTCAGCAGAGTTAGTTCTCAGATTATTGGTATTCTAGATTCAAGCTCATAGTTTTCCAGCTCAACGGCACACAGCCAATGAAAAGAAGAAGAAAGAGAAGGAGGACGAACACAGCGCTGCCTTCAATGGACTTTTTTCTTAGGTTATTTGGTATTCTTGATTCAAACTCAAACATTTTCCCTGCAACAGCACAGAGCCAGAGAAAACAAGAACGGCGAACACAGCGCTGACTTCAGTAGAGGTTAGTCTTGGGATAGTTAGTATTCTTGATTCAAGCTCACATTGTTTTATAGCGCAACAGCACAGAGCCAAAGAAAAGAAAGAAGAGGAAAAGGACGAACACAGTGCTGACTTCATTAGAGATAGTTCTTGGGCTAGTTGATATTCTTTAGTCAAGCGCAGTTTTTCAGTACAAGCACATAGCCAAAGATAATAACAAGGATAAACACAGTGCTGACTTCAGTAGAGTTGCTTCTTTTGCTAGTGGGAATTCTTGATTCAAGCTCATTTTTCTGCACAATGACACACAACCAAAGTAAAGAAGGATTAGAATAAAGACAAACACGGCGCTGTCTGCTGTGGAGGTAGTTCTTGGGCTAGCTGGTGTTCTTGATTCAAGCTTATAGTTTTTCAGTGCAACGACACACAGGCAAAAAAAGAAGGAACAGAAGAAGGGCGAACAGAGTGCTGACCTCAGTAGAGTTGATTTTTAGGCTAGTTATTAATCTTGATTCAAGCTCTTAAGTTTTCGTCACAACGGCACGCTGCCAAAAAAAGAGGAAGAGAAGAAGTACGAACACAGTGCCGACACCAGTAGATTTAGTTCTTGGGCTACTTGGTATTCTTGATTCAAACTAGCAGTTTTTCAGCGCAATGGCACAGAGCCAAAAAACGACGGAATAGAAGAAAGACGAACACAAGGCTGACTTCTGTAGGTTTAGTTGGTATTCTCGATTCAAGCTCACAGTTCTTCAGTGCGACGGCACTGAGCCAAAGAAAAGAAAGAAGGGAAGGACGAACACAGCGCTGACTTCATGAGAGTTAGTTCTTGTTGGTTGGTATTCTTAATTCAAGCTCATAGTTTTTCACCGCAACGGCACACAGCCAAAGAAAAGAAGAAAGAGGAGAAGGACGAACACAGGGCTGACTTTAGTAGGGTTAGTTCTTGGATAAGATGGTATTGTTGATTCAAGCTCTTAATTTGTCAGCGCAACGGCACACAGCCAAAAAAAAGGAAAACAAGGGTGAACACAGCGCTGCCTTCATTAGAGTTAGTTCTTGCACTAGTTAGTATTCTTCATTCAAATTCATAGTGTTTCAGTGCGATGACACAGAGCCAATGAAAAGAAGAAAGTGGAGAAGGGCGAACGCAGGGTTGACTTCAGTATGGTTAGTTCTTGAATTTCTTAGTATTCTCGATTCAAACTTTTTTCAGCGCAACGGCACACATCCAAAGAAAATAAGGAAGAGAAGAAGGAGGAACACTGCGCTGACTTCAGCAGAATTAGATCTTAGGTTAGTGTGTATTCTTGATTCAAGCTCAATTTTACAGGGCAACGGCACACAACCAAAGAAAATTAGAAGGAAGAGAAGAACAAACACAGCGCCGACTTCAGCAGAGTTAGGGTTTCGGCTTCTTGGTGTTCTTGATTCGAGCTTATAGTTTTTTAGCGCAACAGCCCAAAGCCAAAGAAAAGAATGAGGACGAACACAGTGCTCACTTCAGGAGAATTGGTTCTTAGGAGAGTTGGTATTTTTGATTCAAGCTCACAGATTTTCAGTGCAACGGCAAACAGCCTAAGAAAAGTAGAAGGGAAAAGGACGAACACCGCGCTGACTTGAATAGAGTAAGTTCTTAGGTTAGTTAGTATTCTTGATTCAAGTGCAACGGCACACAACCAAAGAAAAGAAAGAACACAGCGCTGACTTCATTAGAGTTATTTCTTGGGTTAGTTGTTATTCTTTATTCCAGTCCATAGTTTTTCATCGCAACGGCACACAGCCAAATAAAATAAGGAAGAGAAGAAGAACGTACACAGTGCTGACTTCAATAGAGTTAGTTCATAGGTTAGTTGGTATTCTCGATTCAAGCTCATAGTTTTCAGCGCTACGGAACACAGCGGAAGAAAAGAAGGAAGAGAAGAAGCACGAACACAGCGCTGACTTCAGTAGAGTTATTTCTTAGATTAGTTGGTATTGATTCATACTCAGTTTTTCAGCCAACTGCGCATAGCCAAAGAAAAGAAGGAGGAAGAGAAAGACGAAAACAGCGCTGACTTCAGTGGAGTTAATCCTTACATTCGTTGGTATTCTTGATTCAAGCTCATAGTTTTTCAGCGCAACGGCACACAGCCAAAGAAAAGAAGAAAGAGGAGGAGGCTGAACAGAGCGCTGACTTCAGTAGAGTTAGTTCTTGGATTAGTTGGGATTTTCGATTCAAGGCCAGACTTTCTGAGCGCAGCTGCATAGAGCTAAAGAAAAGAAGGAAGAGGAGAACGACGAACACACGCTCACTTCAGTAGGGTAAGTTCCTAGGTTAGTTGGTATTCTGAATTGAAGCTCATAGTTTTTCATCAAAACGACACAGAGCCGAAGAAAAGAAGGATGAGGTGATAGACGAACACAGGGCTGACTTCAGTATTGTTAGTTCTTGGGTTAGTTGGTAATCTTGATTCAAACTCATAGTTTTTCAGCCCAACGGCACACACCCAACGAAAAGAAGAAAGAGGAGAAGGACGAACACATGGCTCTACTTCAGTAGAGATAGTTCTTAGGTTTTGGTTTTATTGATTCAATCTCATAGTTTTTCAGCGCAACGACACACAGCCAAAGAAAAGAAGGAAAAGGAGAAGGACGAACAGAGGCCTGACTTCAGTAGGGTTTGTTCTTCGGTTAGTTCGTGTTCTTGATTCAAGCTCATAGATTTTCAGTATAACGGCACAGTGCGAAAGATAATAACAACGAAGGGAAGGTCCAACACAGTGCTGACTTCAGTAGAGTTAGTTCTTTTGTTAGTGGGTATTCTTGGCTCAAGCTCACAGTTTCTCTGCGCAATGGCACACAGCCAAAGAAAAGATGGAAGAGAAGAACGACCAGCACGGCGCGTACTAATGTACATAGAGTTAGTTCTCGGGCTAGTTGGTATTCTTGATTCAAGCTCATAGTTTTCAATGCAACGGGACACATGCAACGAAAAGAAGGAATAGGGGAAGGACGAACAGAGTGCTGATTTCGGTAGTGTTAGTTCTTGGGCCAGATAATATTCTTGATTCAAGCTGTTAAATTTTCATCAGAACAGCACGCAGCCGAAGAAAAGAAAGAGAAGGATGAACACAGCCTGACTTCTGTAGAGTTTATTCTTGGGCTAGTTGTTATTCTTGATTCAAGCTGAGTTTCGCAGCGCAGCGAAACTCAAACAAAGAAAACAATAGGGAACAGGAGCACAAACACAGCGCTGACTTCACTAGGGTTAGTTTTTGGGTGAGTCGGTATTATTGATTCAGGGTGAATTTTTTATCGCAACAACACAAACAAAGAAAACAAGAAGGAAGAGGAGGAGAAACACAGCACTGACTTCCGTAGGGTTAGTTCTTGGGTTAGTTGGTATACTTAGTTCAAGCTGAGTTTTTCAGCGCAGCGAAACACAACCAAACAAAATAAGAAGGAACATTAGGACAAACACAGCACTGACTTCATTAGGGTTAGTTCTCAGGCTATTTGGTGTTCTTGTTTCAATCTCATACTTCTTCAGTGCAATGCCACACAGCCAAAGAAAGGAAGAACGAAAAGAACGGCGAATACAGCACTGTCTTCAGTAGAGTGAGTTCTTGGGCTGTTGGATATTCTTGGTTCAAACTCGCAGATGTTCAGTGCGACAGCACGGAGCCAGAGAAGACGGAAGAGAAGAAGGACAAACACAGCGCTTACTTCAGAAGATTTCTTCTTGGAGTAGTTGGTACTTTGTTCATGCTCAAAGTTTTCTTGTGCAATGGCACAAAGCCAAAGAAAAGGAGAAGGAATTGCAGAATCGCGAACACCGCACACACTTCCGTAGAAATAATTCTTGGGCTAGTGGGTATTCATCATTCAAGCTCATAGATTTCAGCTCTACAGCACGCAGCCAAAGAAAAGAAGACGGAAGACAAGGACGAGCTCAGCGCTCACTTGAGTTGATTACTTCTTGGGCTAGTTGGTATTTTGATTTAAGCTCATGGTTTCAATTGCAATGGTACACAGACAAAGAAGAGAACAAAGAAGAGTAGAACGGCGAACACAGCACTGATTTCAGTAGAAATAATTCTTAGGCTAGTTGGTGTTCTTGATTCAAGCTCATAGTTTTTCAGCGCAACTGGACACAGCCAAACAAAAGAAGGAACAGAAGGACACACACAGAGCTGACTTCAGTTGAGTTAGTTCTTGGGCTAGTTGGTATTCATGATTCAAGCTCAGTTTTTCAGCTCATCGAAACACAGCCAAAAAAAGAAGGAACAGAAGGCCAAACACAGTATTGACTTCAGTTGGTTTAGTTCTTGGGGTAGTTGGTATTCTTGATTGAAGCTCATAATTTTTCAGCGCAACGGCACAAAGCTTAAGAGAATAAGAAGGAAGAGAACCAGAAACAGTGCTGAATTCAGTATAGTTAGTACTTGGGTGTTGGTATTCTCGATTCAAGCTCAAAGATTTACAATACGATGGCAGGCATCCAAAGAATAGAAGGCAGAGAAGAAGGGCAAACAGTGATAACTTCAGTAGAGTTAGTTCTTGAGCTAGAGGGTATTCTTGATACAAGCTCATAGTTTTTCAGCGCAATGGCGCACAGCCAAAGAAAACAAGGAAGGGGAGAAGGATGAACACAGCGCTGACTTCAGTAGAGTTAGTTTTTGGATTAGTTGGTATTCTTGATTCAAGCTTATAGTTTCTCATCGCAACGGCATGGAGCCAAGAAAAGAAGGAAGAGGACAATGACGAACACACGGCTCGCTTCAGTACGGTAAGTTCCTAGGCTAGCTGGTATTCTTGATTCAAGCTCATAGTTTTTCAGTCCAACGGCACACAGCCAAGGAAAAGAAGGAAGAGAGGGACGAACACAGGGCTCTACATCAGTAGGGTAAGTTCTTCGGTTAGTTGGTATTCTTGATTCAAGCTCATAGTTTTTAAGACACAGCCAAAAAAAATAAGGAATAGAAAAAGGACAAACACGGCGCTGACTATTGTAGAGATAGTTCTTGGGCTTTTGATGAATCTGAAAAGCGGCTACTGAAAATGAAGTCGATGAAAGAGATCACGAAAAGAACGCTTTCATCACTCCGGATGTGCGCTTTGAGTTCAATGTGATCCCATTTGGTCTCTGTTCAGCTACCAGCGACGTTTGAATTTGTAATGAATACAGTGCTGTCAGGCCTGAAGTTTCAAATTTGTCTGGTATATTTAGATGACATTGTTAGATGACATTTATACCACCTGAAAAGGCTTCAAACAGTACTAGATGCAATCAATTCGTCCAGCCTGACCTTGAAAAAGTGCCAATTTGCCCATCAAGAGCTTCATTTTCTTGGGCACAACGTTAGAAAAGCATCGTAGCATCGTACGCCCAGACCTCCAGAAAACAGCTGCTATCGCGCTCTCTCCAACGCCGGCCGATGCGAAAGCTTTTCCAGGTTCTTCGGGCTGCGCGTATTACAGGCGATTTGTCAAAAACTTCTTCGCATTGCGGAGCCCAGCTCACAAAAGCAGACGTGCCATTCGAATGGGAGGCGCCGCAAGCTGAATCCTTCAAGGAACATCAGTGTCCTTTACAGTCAATATCGATCCTCGCGAATTTTGATGAAAACGGCGAGATATAAGTTCATGCCGACGCAAGTAGCGCGGGTCTAGGCGCCGTCCTCATTGAGAAAACTGACGGACTCGAGAAAGTAATCGCATACGCTAGCCGTACCCTGTCAACGGCCGGGGCTAACTATTCGACAACTGAGGAGAGCGAGCCATCATCTGGGCTACGTCGGAATTTCGCCCCTACCTATGCGGACGACCGTTCAAGGTGTCAGCGATCACCACGCACAGTGCTGGCTTGCCAGTTTTGAAGGATCCCTCCGGGCGCCTCAGTCGACGCAGCCTGCGCCTACTGTGGCTTGACGTCACCGCCGTTTTCTAGTCCAGACGCAAACACTCAGACACCGACTGCCTGTCACGAGCCAATGCAGATGCACCACCACCGAACGGCGATGAGGACGCCTTCTTGGAACCTATCAGCTCCAGCTAATTGAGCAGCAGCAACTCTCGGACCCGGACCTAAAACGCCTCATCGAGCACTTGGAAGGCAGTTTCTTCTCCACCTTCCTGATTCAATCGAGGACTGTCTTTCTACTATGTACAGAATGACGTCCTCGGGAAAAACTTCGCAGCGAACAAAACAGCCTACCTTCTTGATGTACCGGCAAGTCTGCGCAAAGAAATTCTTCAGTCTTCACATGACGAGCCGACAGCTGGACATCTCCGGTTTTCTCGCACCCTCCGTGGAATTCAAGACAAGTATTACTGGACCGGACTGTCTATCTTTGTCGCACATGTGAAAACCTGCCGAAATTGTTAGTGATGAAAGGCCCGTCCCACACGACCAGCAGGATTTCTGAACCCCATTGAGCCCCCTCATGGCCCTTTCAGCAGATTAGCATGGACTTGCTTGGCCCTTTCCTAAATTCAACGTCTGGAAATACGTGGATCATCATTGCAACCGACTACCTCACCCGCTACGGCGAAGGAAAAGACCTACTGAAGAGAACAGCAGCAGAAGTCGCCAAATTCTTCGTGGAGTGCATTCTTCCGCGATCCGGCGCCCCCGATGTGCTCATCACGGACAGAGGATCAGCATTCACGACGGATCTGGCGCCATCCACCCTGCGTCACAGCCAAACCAGCCACCGGAGGACAACTGCATACCATACACCACGGACTGACCGAGCGCCTGAAAAAAACCATCGCCGATATGCTCGCCTTGTATGTCGATGCCGAACGCAAGACCTGGGACGTCATCCTGTCTTACTTCGCTTCGTCTACAATACCGCAGTGCAGGAGACCACCCAGATGACACCTCTTAGGCTCGTCCTTGGCAGGGAGGTGACGGCCACGCTAGACGACATGCTGCCCAACGTTACAGAAGAAGAGAACGTCGACGTTGCCGCCTACCTTCAACGCGCAGATGAAGCTCGAAGGCTTGCCCGATTGCGGATCAAAGACCAGCAGCGGACCAACGCCGGACTCTACAACCTACAAAAACGCAATGCTAAATACAAGCCAGAAGACCGAGTATAGGTTTGGACGCCCATTCTCCGGCGCCGATTGAGTGAAAAGCTTTTGCGCCGCTATTTCGGCCCGTATGAGGTTCTCCGTCCGCAAGGTGAAATGGAATATGAAGTCTTCCCTGATTAAATGACTGCATTCCAGCGACGGCGCGTCTGACCAGAAGTTATTCATGTCGCCCGTCTAAAGCCCTTTTATGTGCGTTTAACGATGCTGTGTTTCTACACTAAGTGTTTATTTTTGCACAACTCGTTCTGTTTCTTTCTAGCCGCCTTATTTGTATTAAAGCATCGGGTCGAGCTTCTTTGAGAGGGGACTAATTGCCACGAATCTTTGTAGTGTTTGTTTGTTCAACCTTCGAAGCTGCCGGCACGCCGCTTTATCGCTTTTTTTGCAATTCAAGACGCGACCAGATTTATCAAGATTGTTCACACACACGCGGAGCCGATTCTGAGTTGTTCCGGAAAGTTGTAGTTGCTTTCCACGCCGTATCTCGAAAGTTGGCAGCTAGCTTTAAATTGAGCACGGTCGAGAGTGGCGAGCATTCTGTTGAACCACCGCCAAGTCATTTAATACATTGTGGGTGGAAGTCAGCCCAAATAAAGAGTTTTGTTTAGACGCCATTTCTACTGTCTTCCTGCTCCTCGTATTTCAGTCCCCACTTCGTGAAAATAATCAAGAACAACGTGCTTACGATTGCCTGAAATGGCGGTGTTGTATTTGCTCTGCGGGTAACACGGCAGCTTAATTACGTCACCTTATTTTTCTTCATATTCTGTACCCTCTGCGAGTACACACACCAACAAACGCTGCCCGTTTTTCCAGTAATGGGGCTGGTGAAGCTTTTACACCAATCTGAGCCGCCTTCTCAACTCTTTATTAGTTCAAGAGTGCCACTGCACAAAGAGTATTTGGCAGATTCCCGTCCAGAACTTCGACGTTGACTTATACTCCGTTTCATACATCAAATGCAGCGCTGCCAAAGCTAGCGCTCTTTTTTGCGCAACCTGCATCCGCGACAGAAAATAGTGCGTTGCTTGTGGTGAGCGAAAAATAACAAATGCTTTGCCGGCAGGCTTCATGGATAATACAATCCGCCTTTTTCATTTTCCTGTGCTGCCACCTCGCGTACAACCCTGGAAGCTCACTAGTAGGGTACTGCGCGCCCAACCCGGCCGGACTGAGTGCCGCTGCGGAGCACGTTTTGTTGGAATCTGTCAACGATGGCGTGTCCTGGGCAGCACCTGGTACCTTGAGGATTTCTAGGGTTGACTGATGGCTCGGTGCGAAGTCCGAGGCAGGCTGTAGTTCCCATCGAAGAGCAAATGCTTCAGTATCTCCGATCATCCGGCATGCGATGCGAACACCAGCTAGCAAGGGCCGCCGCTTCAGAGATGAAGGCTATACTCGGAACATAATGTTCAATGAAATATCCCCGATCAGTGAGGTTGGCGTTTTCCGCTGTATATGCCAGCCATTCGTGAAAGGTGGATACTACATCGTGCACGCCGTAGTACAGAAAACGACTGGGGACAACAGTTTTCACAAGCAATCGTTGTGCTCAAGCGCTGCAGAATAGCTACACGAGCTATAAAAGCACAAGCATACTCGCAACAAAGCAGCTCTGCTAGCATTTCACTGTATTTTCCCACAACACACCGCTGCATAGGTTAAACAAGCATGCGCGTCCATAAAGACGAGCGCGAGAGGCGCACATTAATCCATTCCGGCGATACCACGCAGAGTTCTTCATTATGGATATGATTCGAACACACGCATAACGCACCTTCTTCTTCTGTATCTAAATACATGGCACATACCCGCACGGGGAGATTGGCCACGGTGTAGTGGCATAAACAAGGAAATTTCCGCAGGAGATTATGACAAAATTGTAGCACCATGAGTGAATGCTCTCGTAGCTTCTTTTCGTTGCCCGCTCCATCGCGCGTTGAAAGCGGCTCACAGCACTTGCCCATTTGGCCTTCTTGCTTGAGAAAGCAAAAAAGCGCCGGAATGAAGTCTGGGTGCCGCGGTGACATTCGAGGACTTCCTGCCCATGAATAAAACACTTCGTGATAGACTGCACACGCATTTAAACACAGTACCTCGTCCGTACCTGTCACAAAGTGATTCCCGCACAGTCTTGACGTGCTTGACGGTGCCCAAGTGTGGCACGATCGTCGAGCCGGCGAACTGCTTTTATCCACGCGTCGAAGGCTGTCCCGGGAAGCGCTCGCAAAGCGAAAAAATCCGAGTTTACTTCCCTTTACATATTGGCATTGCTGCCGTATGCAACACATTTCGTAGGTATCGCCAAATGCGTCGCGCTGAACGCCTGACGGCTGCGGCAACGCACCCCGCATAGGAAGCCGGTTTGTTTACACTTCCACGACCGGTCTCGAGTGGAGCGAGCAAACCTTCCAATATGTTTCGCGACACCGCCGCCAGGGGATGGGCGCATGCGCAGTCGCGCCGTGAAAAAGGCGGATTGTCATCAGCGTTAGAGAAACGCTCTTATTGCGAGCGAATCGATTGAGATCTGTAGTTTTGTATTTTACGTTTGTCGTCTTTTTTCATTTCACGTTTTCGCTGTCCCCGCAATCCTGCCCACCGTGTTTACTCTTCCCGGCTCCGTCACTTTTGAGAAAAGGGCGTCCAGCATCTCTCCTGTACGCATTTTCTCGAAGGTTCGTACACTCAAACTGTCAAAGCATGCCAAGCAAGTAATTGCAAATGTGTACTCCCGTACCAGGACCCGTTTTTCGGAGAAATCTGTTCAGGAAGTACTGAGTGCTGCGAGCGAGGACACCGAAGTACCTACCCGTACCGTTGCCAAAATCAAGGCGGAGCGTCTGTGTGGACCTTTGGCGTTTCCGAAGAAAACACCTAGCGAAGTGAAGATTTCAAGCTCGCGAACAGCCAAGAAGGACAGCTTCATGCCATTCGTCTGAAAGTGCACAGTATGTACGCGAAGAGGGGAGTCCCAAAACTGGGCTGTCTGCTAAAGTGTCAATGAGGACGACGACCTGCCGAATTTCAAGAAAACGACGTTGTGGAGGCTGATTAAGGGCATCAGATTCACATTTAAGAAAAGAAAACGGAACCTTGCGCTCATCGAGTGAAGTGGCATCATTGCCTAGCGTCTCAGGTACCTGCGGGCGATTAAGAAATTCCGAGGACAGGGCAGGTAGGAGCCGTACCTTGCTTATTGTTTTACGCAGCACGTTTAGACTGGCTTCACATAGAGCTTCATGTTAGCGTTGCAACCTCGTAGTCGTAACAGTGAGTGTTTCTTCAGAATAACACATTTGAAAAAAAATCGTCGTAACCACATTACTGTTGCCGACCTTTTGCGTAGAGGTGACGTTTCACGGCGTTTTGCGCTACGTTTGGGTGGGGCACGTGTCTGCGGCGGTCAGATTTAATCGCTAAATCCGAATTGGTGCGTCAAGCAAAAACAAAACTGTCAAAAATGCCGTAGCACTGCAATGGGTAGTGTCATCTCGTCGTCGCCGTAGGAACGAATGAACACGCGCTGTACGCTGCCCGTTTCTCCGGTTGTGCGAGTTACTGGCGTTACTGCTGCGAACGTTGGCACTTTTTGTTCGCAGTCGCCGCAAGTGAAGAGATTTCAAATGCTGCCGAATTAGTCAAGTACCCCCTGCAAATATGCAGTGAATATAAACTGGATACCAAATGCCGCATGGGCGCGGAATATAAGCCCCAACAAGAGAGCACTAAAGCCGAGATAATTCTTTTTGTCGATTGTATTTGAGCGGCTCTTTGTGAGACAGTGGTCAGCAGTGTGTGTGCTTCAGTTCGTTGCCTACCTACATGCTGTAGTGTGTTTGCTTACTTACAAGCATTAACTCGTGCGCTCTGTTGTTTTCCATTTTAAGGTGTTTCATCTACCTTGATGAAACCTGGGTCGACGCAGGGCATATAAAAGAATACGTCTGGCAGGACAACACTGTGAAATCATGTCAGGATGCCTTCCTGAAAGGTTTAACAACGGGACTGGCTGCGCCTTCGGGCAAAGGGGCCCGTTTGATCCTTGTACATGCTGGGAGCAGTGCAACAGGATTCGTGCAAGACGCTGCTGACTTCTTCAGAGCAAAAAAATGGAAACCACGCCGACAACCACTCTGAGTTGGATGGCAACTACTTTGAGAAGTGGCTCACCGACAAGCTTTTGCCAAACATTCCGGCCAATAGCACTATCGTCATGGATAATGCTCCATATCATGCCGTGGCTCTTGAAAAAGCACCTACCAAGTCTACGCGCAAAGCTGATATTCAGGTTTGGCTCACAAAGAAAGATGATTCGTGGTCAGAGGACATTGAGAGGGCAGAACTGCTGTAGCTTTCTCGAAAGGTAAACACACCCAGCGTTGTTTACCCCATCGACACCCTGGCGGCTACCCATGGCTACGAAGCGCTTTGTTTACCACCGTACCACTGCGAGTTCAATCCCTTTTGAACTTGTCTGGAGCCAGGTGAAGGGATACATCGCAAGTCGCAACAAATGTTTCACTTTGGCTGAAGTGGAAAAGCTCCTGCCGGAAGCACTGGCGTCTGTAAGCCAGAAAAACTGGCAAGACTGTTGTGTTCATGTGGAGCAAGTTTAGGCTGAAGCACTGCAACGCGATATGGTTGATGACGCTGAAATTGAACCGGTTCGCTTCAGCATTTGTGACTCGTGCAACTCCTCTTATAATGAGTCGAGCACTCATTTCAGTGATGAAGATTTCAGTGGCATCAAGGAAGTGCTTTGACTTCGAATGGATTTGTAATATACATGTTATTGAGAAGAAAGAGGTGACTCACCGGCATGCTGTGACCACCCTTGTGCGTGTGTGGGTAGAAAGGCGAAAATATGTGTGCATATGGGTGTGTGTGCTGATTAGTCTACTGAGCAAAGAGTGGACACATGGCATGCTATGATCACTCTTGTATGTGCATGTCTGTAAAATCACTTGCTCATTAGCATAAAATTGTATCAGGCAGTAACTTCTAGTGTAGGTGTTGATGTGGATGTGAAGGACGAGGTGGTGGCGGCGGAGGAGGAGGAGTTGGTGGTGGCCGCGGAGGTGGTGATGGTGGTGCGTGGTCGTGTTAATAGTGTCTGTATAGAAGTAGACTTTGTAATGGAGTGCAAATAGTTCTTTTTTCCAATTAGAATATCAATAGTGTTACACGGCGTCAATGTGAGTAGTTTTTGGAAGATTCATTACAGAAAATACAATGGAGCTTAGTCAAGCTTTGTGTCAAATATTCGAAAAGTATCTGAAAATTTGAAAGCAAATTCGATTCGTTTAAAATAATTTTGAAAATGTACTGTTTGACTCGTTCGCCTGATGGAACAGGAATTCGTTCAATTTGCTGTCCGAAAATTTCGAACATTCGCACACCCCTAGGAATGGGCCTCATTGTTGTGTGAGGGTTGGGGACGGTATGTATGGGTGTCTGATCTTCATGTCCTGAAAAGGGAGTCCTGGTTGGGTGTTGTCTTGCATTACTGTCAATCTCGGGTCGTTTTGACATATTGTGCAATGTTGCAGTGCTAGTGTTGAGGTAGCCAGAACTGTAAGTTTTGTCCTTAATATTTGGGGATGTGAATGATTTCAAGCTGGCTCTTGATCGGTTTAGTGTGAATTTGTTTGTTTCGAGTCGTCTTTTTTAGTACGTGTGCTAGGATTTTGATTTTGTTGACTGAAAATTCACTGCTTTTTGAACCCTGTCCAGACATTGGTCAGGTTCGCGTTTTATGAAATAACGTTGTTCGATGGCCTGCACATTTTTTTTAAATTTTGGAGCACTTGACTGATTGTGTGTTGGTCTACCCCCTTGCACCTGTCCTTTAATTTGTATGCACTGTGATTCATGCCACTGGCTGCTTCCAGAATAAATCATTTCTCGCAAACACTGCGGGGTCAACATTTTTTATTGTCCTGTCTCATCTATTGTTTGCACTTTCGCAATATTTCTTCATAGCATTGCACAACATTTACTGCATTCTTATTTGGCGCTCCCACATCTCAGAACTCCTTTTGCTAGGCTGCATGAAAATTCTGCCTGAGCAGCTTCTGCTCTTCTAGGAGAGTAGAAAAATTGAGACAAGCTGACTTGCCTCTGTATTGCGTTCATATACATTTGTGCGCGACAACAAATCTGTAACTCTTGAGGCAGTACTGTTTTCTGTCCCTGTGTGAATCAAGACTAAGTTCTAAATTTAACACCTAACACGGAAAAACAAGCCATATTCGGGTGGTGTGTGTAAAAATAATTTGGCCTTCAGTTTAATAATACTGCTCTCTTGCCGTATATCATAACCCAGTTACAGCGCTCTCATTCATTGACAACGAAAAATGCGCTTTGGTTAAGAACGAAACATATCTTAACAAAAGCAAAAGAATTGCAGATATGGGCAAGAATGCTACATATATAATATACTGTCAGAGAATAGGCTGTTAAGAAGTCTAGAATATGTTTTCTTCGCTCATGTATGATAAACCAGCTTTCTAAAATAACAGACATCTTCCTTCTTAACTTTATGATCAGTAAAAAGTAATTGCTCTCGCCAAGTCCTTTAAGCTGCTCTACAGCACAGTGCCAAACTTGGTCCCAGACTCTTTCGCGAAGACTGGATCCACCGCTAACCGGTTGCACGGAGCAATTGATAACATACCAGGTACCTTAAGAGAGGCCCACAAAGGAGTGGGTTCCTCGGCAACGGCGAAAGCGAAAGTTGCAGACGGCCACTTGTTAATCGGGCCACGGCGGTGCAGTTACTTTTGTGCTAATCAAACCCGACGAATAAACGCCATCTTTTCACACAAATCACTCGCTTGCATCTAAAAGTATAATCACAATGCTGCCGAATCAGGAAGAAAACCGCCACTGCTGTCCAAAAGCCGGTGCGAGCTCACTTGCAACGAATTTCGGACAGCTCACAATAATGCGGTATGCACCAAATGAACAGATGCATGCAGTTCGTTTCAGAATGCGGCATAATATTCAAGCGATTCTGAAAAAAAACGAGATTTCTCATTCAAGTCACGCGAAATGAAACTTGCGATGAAAAAATGCGAAAGAAAAATGTTACATCATGCGGGATTTGAGCCCACGAACCCCCAGTTGCATGTCGACTCTCCGGAGCGACGCGTTAGAGGTCACGGCCGCAGAACAGCGCGGAGTGATACACCTCTCTTTATTTATTTATTTTTGCGGACTACTTCCGTAGGCTTCACAGCGTTCGACTTGATGTTTGAAACGGGGTATAGACTTTGAACGTTTTTCTATGCTAGTCGTTGGTGGCTTCCTGCAATGGAATGTGATTTTAAGGCAGTGCTGTATATCCGCCCCTTCATAGACACACTTGGCACGTTCTCTTTTGTACGCGACGCCATACCCAGCTATTCTCGCTTAAATGTCGACAGTAGGATTTTATTCCTTGAACAGTAAAAAGCAGGTTCCTCGACAGTGGTTTAAAGCTTAACGTTAGCTGGCTCATACATTCTGCGTGATCGAGGGTTCTCCACTGTGATATGACAAATGCTCTTGATGGCTATATCCGTCCTTTGGGACTCAAAGAACGTAGACACACTGTGCGTTATGTCTACAAAACTTAGTGAGGATAGATGAAGGTAGTAGGCACACTGATAAAAATAAATAATACATTTCTAAACTACTTCACAAAGCCTGGATGCAAAATTATCTTCTTTTATAAAATGTCCTTGATCAGTTCGGCCCAATTACTTAAAAATAACGTTACTTTTGGCCAGTGTTTTCAAATGAACCCATCAGAAGCAAAGTAATTGGCAGACCATGAACGTCTTGAAGCACGGAACAACTCAAGTCGCTTTTTCTAAATGATCAAAAATAGAATTGCACGTAGCACTTCTCGATGCAATTTCTCGCTTTAATCATTTCGCATTTCGCCCGGTGACAACCCCATGCATCGTTTGTGTCTTATTCCGCGCACTGAATGGCGACTTTATTGTACCCAAGCTGGAACCAGTGGAGGCATGTGTCTGTACTAAGACGACAACAATTATTCCCAGGGAAGTGCAATGCAACAGCTATTTTCATTTCATAGTGACAAAGTGAGCAACCTCTGAGCGCAAAACCGAGCACAAGAGATGATGCAGCAGTCAAAATAGGACGGACCACGTTGTTCTGGACGATGAAGGACGGTGTCTGCTAAATCACCTGTTGTCCTCGCTTCTACAGCCGCATGTTATACTTGATTGCTTTCTGTCCGCTGGCTCTGCATGCAGAACTGAAACTGGCCGAATAAAAAAAATTTTTTGACTGCGCGCATGGAGGGGTCGAAATTGCGCACCTGCGGGCAGGCGGGCCTCCGGTGGTTGGCAGCCAGCAGGTGTGGACGCCGCAATGCCGGCTCTGGTGGCGCGAATCGGCGCGGGCCGCTGGTGTCCCGGCCGTAGGGCACCCCGAGGAAGGCGAACACGCTCCCTCGCTCCTGTGTCGCGGGCAGGAACCTGCTACATCTCACACTCTGCGCAAGTCAGGAATGGCTTGGCGACAGCAATTAAATGCTCGCTTAAAGAACCTCTGAAGAGGTTTAGAACTCGACGTGTTTAATCGTGTCGAATGTTTGAAACTTATAGGCATACAGAGCATACGAAGTCTTTTTGTACTGGAATTTGAAATGGTCACGTAATCGCCGACTGAAATAGCGTCGGTGCTCAGGCTTTTCTGCAGTGCACAGCAATGGACAATGGCCGTGGTGATGACGTCACGCAAACCAACGCTACGTTTCCATACGACGAAATGATTGCTTCAAAGAATAGGACCAGCGCCATCGACGGTAAAGACCACGAAACGCTTTATGGTAGTATCGAACGGAGGCCAGCCGCGCGTGGGCGAAGGTAGCGGAATTCTGAAATTGTGGAAACATTGTCGTCACAAGTTTTCTCGAGCTACTGTAGTATACTGAGGAGAAGCCTGAACGTCATCGTGCTCTTCATCACGGTTAAGTCACCTTTTTGTATGCTACTGCAAAATCATTTGGCAATTGGCAGGCTTTACCTAGAAACTTCATACATTCGAATACTTGAATCCGAATCTACTCGGATGTGAAAGCTGCACAATCATAGCCATTCTTTATTATTGCAAGCTCAATAGTTGTGGTTACAGTACCACACCCACGTTTTTATGATTGCTATGCTTAGCCATAATCTTGTTCGTCAAGTGGAATGTTTTTTCATGTTTTGCGCACTGTTGATATTAATTACCAGCTCATCGTTATATTCTTGCATTTTCAATTATTGTTAATGCAGTGGGCCGATGTTGACTTAAAAAACGTGGTATTTTGCTTTCTTTTTAGCTAACTGTCGCGAAATAGCCTAATATTTGAGATATCCTGCGTTCTACAAGCCTCAAACCCATGACGACAAAAAGTGGTCTGTGCTGAACAGCCGACAAGCGCCCTGCGCCACCATTTTAACAAAAATCTTCTGCCAGCTGCCAGCAATGCTCAGAGCGCTTCTTTATCTAGTTACATATTCCAATTGGCGAACCGGAGCAAACTTTCTCGCTCCGCGAATCCGAAAGGCGTGTTTCTATGGGCGATTTGGATTCAGATGCGGAATTCTGACTGGACTGCGAGAGTGTGTTTACAGTTCCCTTCACTCCCTGGACAACTTGCTCCTTCGCGCATTCAGAGGGCTACCACAGACCGCAGCAAGGAATACTGCGTAAGTCAAGCACCACAGAAGACGGGCGCCTGCAGTGTCACTACGCAGAACTAATGCCCGATGTCACGATTTCACGGCCGCAATCGAAGACACTGTGAACTGTCAACCCGTTGCTTGTTATTATTGTGCTGGCCTGAGGCTCAGTGGTGTTCCTTATGGAAAGGACGAATTGCCTTAGCAATGCCAAATGCCAATCAGCAAACCAGAGCGTATTCTCTTGCGCCGCGGAACCGAACAGAATGTTCCAATAGCTGATTTCGAGTCTGATCCCGAGTTCTCATTGGACAGCGACAGATATCCTTCTTCTTTGTGGATTCGGAGGGCTGTTTCTGATCGCCGTTTGGAATAGGCCATCAGACTTGAGCTGGTGGCCTATTCCATGGCATGAGCATAACATGACGTAACATGAGCGGGGGAACATCCCGCCAGTAACGAAAGAGAAATTAAAGAAAGCCTTAAGAGTAATGCAAAGGGTGAAGCAGCTGTTGAGGATCAGGTAACAGCATATTTCCTGAAGGACGGAGGGGAGATTTTGCAAGAAAAACTAGCCGCTCTGTGCACGCGACGCCTTTTGACATAGGGTGTACCAGTAGCTTGGAAGAACACTAACATTATCTTAATTCATAAGCAAGGAGACGTCAGTGGCTTGAAAAAATGCAGACCGATCATGCAGCCCACTGTCCGTTGCCTACAGCGTATTTAGCAAGATAATCGCCAGCACAATCAGGACAACCTTAGACTTCAGTCAAACAAATGATCAGGCAGGTTTCGTAAAGGATACCCGACGATAGCTCATATTCAGTCTATCAGTCACGTGATACACAAATGCGCAGAATATAATCCACCCCTGTATGCAGCGTTCACTGACTACGAGAAAGCATTTGACTCAGTGACAACATCAGCAGTCATGCAAACAATGCTGAATCAGTGTGCTGAAGAGTCTTACCGGAAAATACTGAAAGTGTCTATGACGACTGCACAGCTACCGTAGTTTTTTATGAAGTCAACAATAAAATATCAATAAGGAAGGGTGTCGTGCCGGGAGGCACTATCTCGCCGATGCTATTCACCGCCTGTTTACAGGAGGTGTTCCAAGGCCCGGATAGGGAACAGTTGTGGAAAAGAGTGAATGGAGAATACTTCAGTAATTTGGGATTCGCTGATGACATTGTCTTGCTAAGTCACTCTGCAAATGAGCTGCAAGGCATTATCAATGAGTTACACAAGCAGAGCAGAACGGTACGTCCTAAAATTAACATGCAGAAATCCAAAGTAATGTTCAACAGTCTCTCAAGGGAACAGCAGATCACAATTGGTAGCGAGGTGGTGGAATTAGTGAGAGAATAGGTCTACTTAGGGCAGGTATATTGGCCGCTGTTCCGGATCATGAGAAAAGAATAAGTAGAAGACTAAGATTGCGGTGGAGCGCATATGACTGGTTCTCTCAGATCATGAACGGCAGATTACCAATAACCATAAAGAAAAAAGTATACAACAGCTTTATTTTACTCGTACTCACCTACTGGTCAGGAACGTGGAGTCTAACGAGAAGGGTTCAGATTAAGGACAGCGCAGCGAGCTATGGCAAGAAAAAATGATCGGCGTAGCGTTACGAGACTTAAAGCGGGCAGAGTGGGTGAGGGAACAAATGCGTGTTAATGACAGCCTAGTCAAAATCAAGAGGGAGAAATGGGCATGGGCAGGGCATGTAATGCGAAGGAAAGATAACTGCTGGTCCTTAAGGGTAACGGAGTGAATTCCAAGAGATGGCAAGCGTAGTAGGGGGCGGCAGAAAGTTAGGTGGGCGGATGAGATCAAGAAGTTTGCGGGGGTATGGTGACCGCAGCTGGCAAAAGAAAGGGTTATTTGTAGAGGCACGAGAGAGGCCTTTGCCTTGCAGTGGGCGTGGTTAGGCTGAAGATGCTGATGATACAGAGCGTCTAAAATAGCCTCGTGGGTTACATTGTTTTATGCACCCTTTATATTCAGGAACAATGCCGCGATCCAGCGCTTCAAATGTTTTTGGCGTTGGATAAATTGCACCAGGTCGACAACGTTTTCAATTGAAGAGCGTCCACGTCGAAACCCGGACCTAGACAGCTATAGAGAATGTCAGGGCGAGGCGGTACGAATCAACCGCTCCAGGTGGGAATGGTGTTAGCCCAATAAGTTTAGGGCAATCTCCAAAGGTGTATATTACAACTAAGAGAGTTATTTCTCACTCGAAGTGCTGGTTACATTAGTAGATATAGCAACTGCTCCGCGAAGTCGGCGGTCCTGCGTTAAATGCCCCGGTAATTTTTCTTCAACCACGAAGTTTCTGTGAAAGCTGTATAGCTTTCCTACGTAACCGGAGGTGATAAGCTTGGTTAACGCTAAAACGTAATTACACCCTGGTTTCAAGCCGATTTCATTATAAGGGAAGAGCTGGAGAGATTTCGTGGGGTGGAACAATCTTCTTTTCGTTCAATTAAAGTTTTGCGGACAACGTAATCGTCACAGCCCTCAGCGCTGTTATACATTAACGACCGTAATTTACCGATCAACGAAACAACGCTATACCGTCGAGATGAGAGTGCGCTATTGTTCAGTGGTGATCGCACATCGCCCTTATCTCGAAACCTTTTTCGCGCTTCCTGAAGTCTTAATCCAATCAGCGATCCGGGGCACGTTTTCTTGCCCCGTGTGTCGAAAAGCGTGATTCACTGGGTGACTCGAATTCAAATCCTCTGTTCTTATTGGCCGAGACAGATTTTGGGCTGCTTAGCGAATTCTGAGCTCAGCTCCAATTCACCGCTTGTAACGTTCTATTAAAATTATGGAGCACGCTACAACTTTCCGCTGTAGGAGTGAGAGCATCTCTCGTTGTATTGTAGCAGCTGCTATTCGTCCGTCTAATAAAGACCCGTCATTGTCCTTTGAAGTTAGCGCAATAAATTTATTCCGAACTAAGTGCAAAATTCTCAGAACCACTAGTAAATTCAAGGATGGTTCGGATGTTCTTTTTTCGGTGGGGCACAGGCCTCTCCAGAAGTGAAATACTCGGTGGTGTTGAAGGAGGAGACGATCGACGAATGCAGATGATCAGGACGAGGAGTACATTAACAGAATTCACAAGGTTGAAAATTGCAATTTACAGAAACGAAGTCGCACAGACAAAATAAACTGACAGTTAACTGAAGCGAGCCCACACAGAGATAACTCTTGTAGACCTTACTTATCGACCAAAGGGTTTCGGTTGAGGCCTAGACATTCTTTAAGTACGTGCCAAGCACGGATTTTCTAGACTAGACGGCTGTCCAGTGCTTTTCTTGCATTTTTATATGTTTCGCAAATAAAGAAGTTAGGGCGGTCATATTTCAAGGCCCGCCCTAGACTTCGCTGAAGAATGATGTTCTAATCCAGAGTAGCCACAGACCCTCAAGGTGGAGCAACCTCGAGCCCAGGACTTGGCTAAAAGAAAACAACAGAAAAAACAGAAAATTTGTTTTTGAGGTTTTTGAGGAAAGGAAATGACGCAGCATCTGTGTCACGCATCTCGGTGGACACGAGAACCGCGCCGTAAGAGGAGAGATAAAGGGGGGAGTGAAAGAACAGAAAAATAGGTGCTGCAGTGGAGGGCGCGAGAATAATTTCGACCATCTGGTAATCTTTACCGTTCGTTACATCGTACAGCACTCAGGTGCCTTTTGCGTTTCCCCTCCATCGAAATGTTGCTACCTCTCCACGCGGGACTCCTCGCCCTCTCCGCCCCTTCCACTCAGCATGTACGTCTTCGCGGCCGGCTTGTCGACGCGTCAATAGCATGCCACTTCTCGAAGGATGACGAGTTCTCGCTAAAGCGCCAACTCCAAGGGCTCTTCCTGGGTGTACGCGCCCAGCGTCGGCGCTCTTGGCGTACGCCGGAAAGGGCGTCGAAAAGGGGCATGCATCTCCATGTTCCTGGTGCTGGCTCGCTTTCCCTCTCGAGCCGACGGAGAGAATTTCAAGCCATGAAGAGAAAAGGTTGGATGGGGGGGCGATGAAAGGACAACTTAAACCGCGAAGAAAAGTTCGGGGAACCTGAAAGAGCTTCAAGCCATGAAAAGTCACCCAGAGCCCCGCGATCATCATATTGTTATAAACCGGAACCCTCTTCCGACGCGTACACGAGCGCCCGTGCGCTGACGCCGAAATCTAGCACGGATAGATATTGGCGTCTCACCGAGGCTCGCTGGTGTCTCCTGCAGTGCGCATGCGCAGACAGGTTTGGGCGTACACCAAGAGCACCGATGCTGAGCGCGTACGCCCAGGAAGGTCCCTTGGAGTTGGCGCTTAACTGACAGGGCGAGTTATTTTCTGGCTCAATGTGGAAGTGTTCGATGGCGCAGGCAGGAAACGAGCCCCGCGATGCTTCGGTGCTGGGATGAATGCATGCAAACGAAAGGGCTGCTCGGGAAAGAATTCGCAGGTTCGCCTGTTTCCGCGGAAGTGGTATGAGAATCCGCTGCCGTGGGAACGCCAGACCGGATCGAGCGGCGCCGCCTGCCGTCTACTACCCTCTGTACGCGCCACGCGTGCTTTCTTGGTGCGCTGGCGGATGCCCGCAGACCGCTGGCGGACGCTAGGAGTCCTCGGCCGTCGTAGCGGTGCTGTTAAGGCGACAGTGACATCCGCGTTTTTGTGTATGCTTGCGGGGGACGCGCTTGCGAGGAGCTCCGAGAACTGTCCGCGCAGACCGGAGGCGTACAATAACATCAGGCTAAATTAATTATAAAGGAAACGAGGCCTGAATGATGCGCGCCCTTACACCACTGCTACACATCTCGGAACAATCGAGCAGTCAGCCAAGCGAGCTCGTCATCGTTGGCTGTTGAGAGTCCAACTCCATCTGCCACTGTTCCGTGCAGGCAAGGCTTTTGGTTTTCTCGCACTGGCGCACGACTGTGCACTTCAGAACGTCGTTTAGGCACCAGAGACCGAGCCCCTGACCGCCAGAGCGCGAGACACCGGTGCCATGCGGCGGTAAGAACACACGTGAGGCTCGCCCGTCCTCGACTGCTGCGTCGCAAAGTCTTTGAGAAGGCTAGAAGGTGACCGAATTGAAAACCTTTCCTGCCTAGAGTCAATCGCGCCGTTGTTGGCCTGTCGTTTCTTCCTTCGTAGCCGAGTTTACGCTCTGGTCAGGCCGTGAGCCTGATTTTGAGTAAAGATTATCTTTAGCTGGAAAAATACCCCTTATCTGCCAGCCGATTTCTAAAACGCTCGTGAATATTTTCTTTCCCCTTCAAGCTAAATAGTGTGCCCAAAATTTCCTTAAAAGAGATAGCTCCGCGAATTGAACAACACTGCCTGGCGGATGACCCATAACAAGTGTAACTCCGACGAGCCACGTGTATCGTGCTACCTGTACCACTGTTATCCTACACATCAGTGTAGGATAAACATACATTGAGGACCGGGCTTTGTGGTAAGTTTTGTGAATGCCCACTGATAATATCAGTTGACAGCAACAGAGGCCTAGTTTCTTGATCATCCGCTTAGAGTGTAGGAGGTCCGGGCCTCAATCTCCAGGGCGCCCGGGTCTCCATCAGTTTCCAATAGATACAAGCTCTCCACTGGGGTGAGGCTCGGACTGTCTGATTTGAAAAGCTTGGAAAATAATGGGTCGCTGATTCTTTGGCGAAAGTAATGCTGGCGCTCAAAAATCAAATAAAAACAAATTTTAGGTTCCGCTCCGGAGCCAAGTGCCGGGCGCAGTGGTTACACCACAGAAGAGCACAGGTGCGCCACAGAAAAAAAAACACCGTTATTCTATAATCTCTTCAGCATAAAATGACTTCAGCAGATTCACCGACTGTCCTTACACACGAGGATGAAACGCGTTGCTATAGCGAAGTACTGGCTGAAGGCCGATGCCACGTACGACACCTAGCCTTCCTTTATGTCCTTGAAGCACACCGTTCGAAAGGCGGTACAGGCCCCGTCGAAGGAACACCCATGAGCGCAATGCTTTTTGCGAGGACAGCTGCGGTATTGTAACGGCGCCTGTGAGTGGCGCTAACCTGAGTCGGCGTGATCATCATGATTCCCTCGACGTCTCCTTCGCGTGTCTCCACGACCACGGGGCGGTTGCTAGAACGCACGCCCATGATGAGCAGCAGAAAGATGAAGACCAGAAAGGCCACGGCGTTGGCGAAGAACGCCAGCTTCCTGCACAGGTGTTCAAGGGCGGCGCCAAAGATTGCCGCTGGTATTGTGGATGGCGTGCACCTTGTTACAGTGCAGTATACAACGCTGAAATGGGCATGTCTAATTGAGGCCGCTCACGAGAAATGCTACAACGGTTCCTAGAAATCCAAATCTTAAGGCTTCAGTCGGCAAAAAGCAAGCCAGTGGTTTTTCAAGCACTTTTCAATGGACTTCAAAAAGCTGGAAGTAGGCCAGGGACGTCGTATGCTTCAACAGAATATGTTTGCGACAAAATATATAATAATAAATTAGCGGGAACCACCTCTTTTAACCATGGCATAGGGTGTCTGACTTGATTTACAAAGCCACTTAGTGGCTTGTCCAACATTCTGAGGCAAATATTTTGAAAATTAGAAAATTGTGAGATAATATTATAGAAACATTGAAGGCGATGGCCCACTCTTGTGATATGTAGCAAAAAATTTAATTTCAGTTGTTTTCAACTATAGAAAACCAATCCGGAACGCTTTCAACGAAAGCAAAAACGCTAGTAGAAAAAAGAACTCAAGACTGCCATCGGGTAATCAGCGAATATATAGGTTGTTGAAGTGAAATCTTGCATTATATGAAAAAATTGCGTTCATAAGTGGTCTTCCTGCTCAAAAATGCTTTTGTCCAGAATTACTGGGTATTTCAACACACAAATTGTTTTACGAACGTGCGCAGAAAGCCCGAAAGTACGCTATGTTCTCTGGCCAAGAGAAAATCAACAAAAGAAAAATTGAGTGACAGGTGCTACCGTCCGCATATTTATAAAATGGACGTCACGTAGAGCATAGCAACTGCGATAACACCAAATTAGCTATCCTCACGATAGAAGACACGCAGTGTTGTACTAATTTTCTTTTATTGAGAAAAAGAGCGCTCGTTAGAACCACACCCAAGAGGAAAAGATTAACGAACACAAAGCGCTCACTCACACCGTACTTTATTGATTTCACTGAACAGTATCTGTATTTCTTGCTCAATCTGCCGCCGGGTACCCACCGGTGATACAATGGGTACAAGCTTTCCCCTGCTTGGTGCTCGGCTTCTTTAGGCTGATATGCACGGGAATGGGTCTTTGACCCCACCTCGAGTATCAGAAAAAAACCTTGCGCCATGGCGCTCTTTGGCAGCAGACGCCCTAGCGCCATAAATATTCATCATCATCATCAAACTACTTGCTCAGTAATAAACGAAAAGCGAAAAAACGGATGCGATCACTGCAGCATGCATAATCCCCACGAAGGTATTTCTAAAAACTTCCTAGATGCGATCTTTTTTGATCACGCTGCTGACGCAACGCTTATGCAATCATTTCTGCGGCGTTCAGTCTCTTGTGCTTCTGTGCGTCCAGGAGATAAATAAATTAATCTTTTGATTTCAAGCGATCGGCGATGCAACACAGACAAAGAGGGCTATCGAAATTGAAAAGAGCTTGTCGGGCAATACCGTGCAATCGTGGCTAGCAACGTGAACGGGAATATAAGTTCAGAACAGCGCCAGAATTCGGTCCAAATTATATATACTCTGGAAATCAGCTCGCAAATGCGTTCTCACTTGCTGCTTTGGTAACTTCAAGGACGCATCGCTAGGAAAAGGGGTAAAAACATTGGGAACTAATAAGCCTGTAAAATATAAATAACAATAACCGGTATAATTGCTGTGACCTGTATAATAGGTTTCGTAAAAAATTTGTGTACCCGTAATTCGCGCTCAACCTGTCATCATACAGGCCAATAGCTTTGGCCAGTTGTGTGGGGAAAGTCATGGAATGAATGCTTCTGGCACGTCTTGAGTGGTAGCTTGAGCGAAATAACGTGTATTCTAGTGCCATGGCGGGTTTCCGACGGGGTCGCTCCTCTATAGACAACGTCATTGATTTTGCGTCCACCGTAGAGCAACAGAAACGCCAGAAGCGCATGTGCGCGGCACTTTTTCTTGATATCAAAGGTGCATACGATAACGTGACACATGAGGCCATCTTTGATGCACTAGAGGCTGTTGGAATCGGTGGACGGATGTTTAGGGGTAGCCAAAGCTATCTGACCAAAAGGACATTTATATTATGCGTGAAGATGACTCCACATCCGTGCATTACACCTAACAGGGCGTGCCCCAGGGCGGAGTGCTCAGTCCTACTTTGTTTAAACTAACTCTTATAAGACTCCAGGAGTACCTACCTAATACCGTCCATATCTCTATGTATGCCGATGACATCTGAATCTGGGCCTCCTCTGTGACGCGTCGCCAGGTGCGAGCAACACTTCAGAGGGCAGCAAACATAACTTCCATCTCCGAGAGCAACGTATCAGCGTGTCAGCCGAGAAGTACGCTATAGTGGAATTTACGCGCAAAAGTATGACTCGTTATCCGCTAACTATTGACGGCCATCTCATCGTTTTTTTAAGAATTATTACAGATCGAAATTTATCATGGAGCCTGCATTGCAGCATTGTAAAGAAAAAGCTAATCTCTATCACACACCTGCTCAGATTTCCTGGCGGCAAATCATGGGGCTTGTAGATTCTATCAATGCTGCTACTCTACAGAGCATTCTTTTTGGGATTTTTGCGGTATAGTGCACCAGTGCTTTCAAGCACATGCAAAACGAATTTGCGTGCCCTCCAAACTATACAAGTTCCGGCACTTCGCACACGCTTGGGTCTCCCCCGCAGCGCATCAACATCTGCTACTATTGCAATCGCCCAGGACTACCCACTCTCGACGTATATAACCCTTGACACCCTGCGGATCCACATACGGCATGTAGCAAGGATTCCCCAGCACCACCTTGTGTCACTGGCGGATCAAAGACCACACGCAGCGTTTTCAAAGGTTAGAGCAGCCCACCAGTCGTCCATTCCATCACAGTTCACCCCAGCAGCATGGCCTTCCTCTGGGCTTGGGTGTCTGCAGGAGCCATGCGCGTGCCTTACAATTCCTGGCATAACGAAACAATCGAGCTCATCGACTCCGGCCATTAAACAGTTGACACTCTACCTACTCCACACCGCATATAGTGACCGCACTCATGTGTGTACAGATGGTTTGGTCTCAGGTACAAGTTCAACCTACACCGTGGTCACTCCTGCGAGACAAACCAGTATTATCCAGCAAACTTCGCATTGGACAACCTCCACCGGGTCAGAATTCGCCGCTCTTGCTCCGGCTGTGCAGTACATTGGTGCAAAAACACCTGGCTGTGTTCTGCGACTCAAAAGCATCCCTACAGTGAGTTAATTCTGCTTTACGCCATGGCGACCACGATCAACTCGTGGCTGAATTAAGACATCTCAAACATCAGGCGCAGGAATGGGGTCATGACATCGTCTTCCAATGGATACTGGGACACTCTGGCTTTGTCGGAAACGATGCAGCTGACGCTGCAGCTCGAGCGGCTCACGGCAGTGCCAACATTGTCCAGATACCGTTGACAAGAGCCGATGTAGCAAGACATCTGCGAATGCTTTGCCGAAGAGTGCTTTTAGCGTCATGGTCTTCTACTGGCAACTCCACATGCCGTCTGCACCGCCTAGACCCTTTACACCAACTCAGTCCTCCGTCCGGCCTCTCCCGCTGCGATGCTACGCTGTTGTGTCGCCTGTGGCTGGGAGTGGCGTTCACAAATGCCTACTCCCACTAAATCGCAATAACACTCTCCTGCGTGTAGGATCTGTGGGTGTGTCGAAACTATAGAACGCCTTCTTTGTAACTGCCCTCGGTTTCAGCATGAGCGTGCATTCCTGGCTGCACCACTCCGCCGTTTATATCTTCAGCCCCTTAGTGAAGCCAAGATTCTGGGTCCTTGGAGTAAGCTTTCATTGCCGAGGACAGCTTTGAAGGCACTTTTCAAGTTCTTGAAGGACTCAGAACTGAGTGCAAGGTTGTGAACTATAAGTGAGTGCTCTGTGTACCCTGCAAGTAATGCCCAACGGGCATGTGGAAAAGCAATCACCTCCCTTTGTTCTCTCCCCTTTCTATCTCTCCCTCCATTCCCCTTCCCATGTGTAGGGTATCATACCGGGCGCTGCCTAGTTAACCTCCCTGTCTTTTCCTTTGTGTTTCTCTCTCTCTCTGTCTCTCTTGTACCCGTAAATAGGGAAACAAAAATTCAGGTTGCGCGAGATGGGCTCGAACATCTGTGCGAAGAAAATAGGCTATATGCTCAAGAACACACAGAAATTGCACTAGCTCTGACTTCTATATTTTCAGCCAGAGATCGAAACACTTCGGATAAAACGTAATTAACCTGAGAGCGCCATGTGGGTGACAATGCTAGACTAATGTAATGTCATACCGAAGAGCTAGAGAGATCAGAGACGCTTACCTCCAGGATAGAAACCGGCATAAGAAACCAAGAATCGAACAACATACAAGAGATAACATTAATTTATTGAAAATGAATCTTAAATCACTGCAGGGATCGATGAGTCAGCGTGACGCGCGTTGGACGGCGGGGGGGGGGGGGGGGGAGGGGGGGCGATATAAAGATTTGCGGGGGCGCCGGATTATCGCACAATACGCAAGTTTCACGCACAGTGTCGCCGCCCTGTGGCCGCCTCCAGAACTACCGGAGAGATTATACCGGCGGAAAGCGTCCCGCTTGGGCCGACGCCTGCCGCCTAACTTCTGTACTGTTATTTCTGTCGCTCAACGCTTTTAGCGTGTTAATGTGTTTTGAATTCCGGTTTTCACACAGCCATGGCAATAGTTTAACGTAACATCCCAGGGCTCCCGTAAAGCACGCGATATGGTGAGAAAACAAAAGTAAACGCATTTTCAATCTACTGCAGCGCTAGAACGGTCACGTCAAAGGCGACATAAATCTGCATTCGTTCCCTCTTATTATAAGCTCAGGAAGGTGTGGAAAATTACAAAAGAGGTGTGACAGTTTCAGTGCGCATTTCTACCCCAATTATTTCTTCTCGGGTACCACTGGTGAGCAGTGATCTCGACTGACGTAAGTTGCGAACCGCCCTTGAAGGCATTCTTCAGCAGCGACCACTTGACCGTACATGTAAATTTTTAAGAAATAAAAAACAAACTTGTTTCTGGCAACACTCTATGCAATTCTTGCAGTCAGTAGTCGAAGTGCGCACTAAATATAGAGTCTGTTTAACTTCACGGCGAAGTGGAGCTACACCCGAAACATTTGGGGCACCGAGAAAGTAGATGCATGGTACTTCTTTTCAGCAGGTGCTAGCTACCTCCCTTGTCGCGCGATCGCTGCTGAAAAATATTTTCGTCAAGGCTTGGCCCTGCATGTTTGACGTCAATAAAAATCACAGCTACCTGCAATGCTCCAAAATAAATCAGCAGGACCTAAATGCACACTTCAGACCGTCATTGATACTTTGCATTCTTGCTTTGTTCTCGATTTTTTAGGTTTTGCTTGTGTAAGCAGCTAAATGCGAGAACGTATGTGCAGAAATCGGGCGAAAAATGGGGCCACTGTCTGCGAACATCTTGGAACCCTGGCGTCCGCCAATGGCATGAATAGGGATAAAAGCCGGAAATTTTTCGGGTATCCGTGTTTTCTCTCGGAGCACGTGCCCTCTCCGCTTTTCTTCCCTTGATTAGAGCCGCCGCGGTACACGTGTCGCAGCTGCTTCTCCACGCTGTCAGCAGCCGAATGTTTTGCATAAAAGACCAGCCGCACCTGTGTCGGGTGGTTTCTGTGCCCCCTGTGGTGCCTACGCACAGAAGGCTTCCCCGCTTACTGATATTGTGGCATATATTCGAGCCACTGCACAAAACAGGTCCTACATTGAGAGCTCCTTCGCCTGTAAGCAGCACACTGGCATAAACTTTTTAACGCAGGCTCAGGCAGCGCAGCGCAGGGCAGCACAGCACAAAGATAGCGCGGTCGCCGGACCGTCTCTAGGACAGCCGTGGTGGATTATCAGTTGCGCCCTCAGGAGGCCACGAAACTTGCGAATACCGCTGCAGTTGTGGAGACAGGCATCCCCGTGCGGCTGGTTCTCAACGGTTAGTCAGAAGGCCAGGGCGATTGACTTTACCACCAAACCGAAGAGCTTTCCTCGACCGGTCAGAGTCCCTTCAATGAAACAGCTGGCAGCAGCGGAGCTCAACAAAAAAAAACCCTCCCTCCCCTTCCAAGAAGAGATCGCATGACAGGGACGTTTCCGACTCACTGGAATGTCCTAAGCTTGGGAACCGCAGGAGGGGTCAAGACTGACGATGTTCTAGGAAGGCGCCGGATTGACCCTTGCAGAAAGAGACTCCGGGGTCCACGAAACCGCCGGCAGCAGCGGGGCGCACCAGACACCCTCCCCCTCTCTCTTCAATGGGAGATCGCAGGACAGTGACCTTCCCGGTTTACTGTAATGTCCTAAGAGTGGGAACCGCACGGGGGGTCATAACTGAGGGTGTTCTATGAAGGCGCCGGATTGCGCAATCTGGAAAGGGACTCGGGGGTCCGTCCATTTTTTAACCTTGAGAGAGGGCTTAGTGTGCACTATCAAGGTTGCAGGCTCGGATGCGTCATTGGAAGACCCAATCGCTTTGTGGAGATCGCTCTCCGCATCGTATTTTGTAAATAATTTGATCACATTTTTTGTTTTATGTTTTGAGGAACAATTGTTAATACTTTCAAAGTTCAAGGACGAGCACGCATCAAGCAACCAATCGTGTTGATGCTTGCTGCTATTGAATGTTTCCTGGGTGCGAAGACCGAGCCCGGAAGCCCAATTCGTTGTTCTGGGCTAGGTTTACATGCTTCGCATCTTCGGCTCTGCCGAGGAGGGAAGATTTTCCTGTTAACCAGTTCCATGTTATTTGCCGCTCTGTTTAAATATGCTGTACATTTTTCAAATCTCTTTTATATGAACTTCAGTTCATTTTCTCTTCACTTCCCGCCGTTGCAAGTAGTCATTACCTCGTCACCGACGGAGCACCTCAGGTGCGCCTAGCCTTCCAGTCAACAAACCGTCTCAGACGGCGCACCCCTGGTTCAAGGAATCGAACATTTAGTAAGCTTACTATCTTTACTGTCAATGTTCCAAGTAATACTGCTATCAGAGATGTAACTCCAAATATTTCAAAATTATTGAGAACGGCGTAGGAACACGGGAACAATCGCAAAAGTCGGTATTATGGGAGAAAAAGGTGACAGCACCTGTAGTCTTTTCCTTAGGATTGTGGAAACGCATATTGATTTGTTATTGTTTGTTAATATAGATTACATTATTTAAGTTGCAGGAAGTATCTAAGGAGAATGAATAAGCTCTAAAATATAAGTTAGCAGAAACAAGGAATGTGTCGTCAACATATTGAAAAGCTTGGCATTGGCGCGCAGTAGCGTAAATGATTTTTGTAAAGATTAAACATTGAGCGGGGATAGCATTGAGCCTTGAAGTACTCCCGAATGTAAACGAAAAAATTTGAGGTCAAAAGGTCTTCCATCCAGATCAGCTTAAGCAAGATTACTAAAGTAGCTAGCTCTCTAAAAAGGTAATGAAGGAGCTGCGGAATCCGACTATATCCCTCGATATTTACTGTATAAAGAAACGAAAGAAGAAAGGCCTTGCTCGCATTCAGAAAAAGAACATATATTACTTTGTTGTCGTCCAATGCAGTACTGGTTACATCTGAAGAATTTTACAAAAGCGCATTAATGAGTACTCCAGGGAAGAAGCGAAAATGGGCGCTCAGTCCGGCTCGTAATCTGTCTTCACGAGGACACAAGTTGAGAAGAAAGAAAACTTTGTTCACTGATAGCAGTCGCAGTTCTGAAAAAATTTAGGATTTATTTATTTGTTTATTACCGATACCTACAGTGCCAGATGGCATTATTGCAGGAGGGAAACAATAATTTCTGCTCGTTTGGCCGAAAGTACCGGAAGCTACGAGGATAACTAAAGATCGCGAACCGGGGTTCGCGGCGAATGAGGAGGAAACAGGGCACAGGCGTGAAGAACGAGGGTACACCACAAGCTTGATTTTCAGCTGATAATCGCTGAACTAGAGACGCCGAGTGAAAGATGCTGTAACGTTGAACTTATGTTGGGGCCAATGGCTAGGTCACTCCCTCGCTACATTAACTAAGTAACGCTCATAAATGTTTTGCCAAGCTATTTATTAATGTCGGCCGATACAATTTTCATGGTGGCTCTACCTCTCCTTCTGTCAACACCTTTACGCATGATGAGGACAGGAGGGCAGTTATAATACTGGAGCAAATGACCATCGTGGTGGGGGGGAAGGGGGGGATATCTATTCATACTTCGGTTCGCATGGTGCTATGCTACTTCGCGATAAGGAATAACAAGTGGTCGAAATTAATCTATAGACCTTCGCTACAGTCTATCTCGCAGCGCACGTCACATTATGGACGTCAAACCCCTCAAACCGTTTAGTACAAATTAACTACCTGATGTTATACAACTCCATACACATCAAGAATACTCTGAAAACACAACCTGATACCCTAAGAATCATCACTGCATGCCTACTAGAACATCATGTACTGATTGCCGCTTTAATAGCGCGAACCTCTAGTCTTAAAATCAGCGCCAAAAGAAGCTCAAAAATGGGGGAGGAAGGGTCTTTATATGCAGATACAGTCGAGCCCACTTATAGCGAACCTCACCGTCACAGGGGATGTGTTCGTTGTATCCAAAGCTCGTAGTAAGTGGACTTACCCTATTACGGTGAAGAGCCGCCGCTGTGGCTGAGTGGTTACGGCGCTCGGCTGCTTGCCTGAAATACGCGGGTTCGATCCCAGCCGCGGCGATAGAATTTCGACAGAGGCGAAATTCTAGAGGCCCGTGTACTGTGCGATGTCAGTGCACGTTAAAGAACCCCAGGTGATCGAAATTTTCGGAGCCCTTCACTAAGGCGTCTCTCATAGCCTGAGTCGCTTTGGGACGTTAAACCCCCATAAACAATAAAGCAAACCTATTACGGCAAAAACAAAAATACAGTCACACATGCGTTTATGCCTTTGAAAAGTCTGCTGTGCACACAGCAGCCACCTTCTGAGCTCTCCAACGAAGTCATGTGCACCTGGCAGAAACCTTTGCTGCGGACAAGCCGCTATAGGAACGTCGTGATACCGATGGTTGGTTGCTTGGTTGGCCTCAAAAAAAGATGGCACATAACCCACTTATGGGGAGTGGCCAAGACACAGGCGATGAATTGCTGGACACAGAAGCGTTTAGAGAGGGAAAAGGAGTAGTAATATGCTATAAGCTGACAGACTGCACGACGAACGACAGGGGAGCTTTTAATTAGAAGATTGAAGGCGAGACGATGGCTTTACGTGCGATAGTGTTTAAGACATTTTTCTGCGACTCGTGGTAAGTCGGCATCCTCGTCTCCAATCCTATATAATACTAAGGATGCAGCGTCGAGGTTTCAGCAGTGCATGTGCGCGCAGAATTGGTGTCTACCGTCTTCGCGCTGCCTGAGCACGGGAGCAGCGCAAAATGCCACCTCGTTCGCTGGACCAGCAAATTATACCTCGTGAGTGACATTCAAACTTTGCAAATCACTGCGGGCTGGACACTATTATTCTTAATTCTTCTTACTCGCCCACCCTAATATTGTCATCGAATGATCACAGGCCCCAAGCAGTAGGTTCTATTTCAAAGCCATACCATTCTCGCACGCAGATTGAACTTATAGCCTGTGGTGACGTACTTGGTAGGCGATTAACTTCTGTTTGAATGCCTCCGGTTTCATTGTTGTTTTTTTCAGGGGTCAGCACTTTTCGCTCTCTATGCTGGCGGAAAGCGTGCGATTTTCAACGCCGAGAATGAGTTTACAACGCCTCTTTGTTAGTTATAACCTAGTGGTGCAGCCATGATTGTTCGTTCTAACTGAGACACAGTGCCATAGTCCTAATACTCATTTTCACGGAAGCTCCATCCTCTCTCGTATTAAAGGCCAACTTGACCGAAATTTTCCCAACATCAAAAATGTTACTTTTCAATAGTATACCTCTGGGGTATGTTACCAGCAAAATATTACTCTCCAGATTTCTGCGGTTACTGCGCAAGCGGCATGCAAAAATCAGCATTTTTAAAACCGAAACTGGGAAAACGGGAGCCATTAGCGCGTGCCGGAAGTGACGCATGTTTGAGACAGAAGTCCGAAGAGGCGTCTGCTTAAGGGGGCTGATGCAAAACTCCGATAACGGTTGCGCACGCAGCTTGTGCTTTGCCTGACTTGTTAATACGAACGAACACATGACAGCGCCTTTTAACATCAACATTAGAGTAAAGCACCCGAGAAAGTTTATGTACGTTAGATTTGAAAGCATTTAACCTCGGCGAAAGTAGTGCCACTATCGCATCACGCAGCTAATGAGCGTTGTTTACCCGGCAGTATTTGCTTCCAGCTTGTGCAAAGTTTGGACACCATCAAAAAATGAATCATAATCCATTATAGCACGAATGCAAATAGCAGATTGCATCTTCAAGTCGCTTCTACATTCAGACGCGTGCGTGTGTGCTGCGGACGTTTCAATAAAAAAAAACCTTCCCTGCTCTTAAACTCTCTTTTTCTTCCCATTAGTAATAATCTCCCGGCTTGTGCACGGCAAATGTAATTACATGTAACGAACGCGAGATTATTGAGTGACTGTAATGGGTGCGAACTGATCATGCAAGTCGGTGAGTCGTTCATTGTAAAGTGAAGGAAGACAGCAGAATGAAATTTTATAGGCCTCGAAATCACCGTCTTCTCTTTATTTACGAAATGAATATTGTGCCGTTTACAGGCGGGTTCATCCACAGGTTCATCCATCTGTGTATTGGTGCACGCCACTACGCAGAATGAGCGTAATTTTAGCAAGCAGGGCGCGACAGCGTACCGCATACAAATGCGTTTGTCATTGCACTTACCTAGAACCACTTGAAGCCTGTGTACTCAGGCGATGGGAACGTTTTTCGTATCAGGTTTACTGCGCAGCTGGGCAAGACGACTGGGTTCCCGGAACCTAGGCGACCTTACGCCCACCACGCAAACTGCCGGTACGCAGTGTATCTGTATCGACTGAGAAATAATGCAGAATATAGTCCAAGTTACTTAATGTCTGCCACTGGAAAAAAAACAAATATCTTACGCATTCACTTCGACGACATCGTGAAAACGCGGATGGTAGTGCTGAAGCTTTTTATACTCGACGTCTAGAATGAATGGCGTAAGGCAGTATGTAACGAATTCAGAGTTTTCCGTGACGCACGTTTGCCCATTCATTATCTTCGGCAAGACCTGGACATCTTCGCGGCAGCACACACATTCTGCGCACGATGGCATCACCATGCATCTTGCGCAGCTGCACCTGCGATAAGCGCGTGCATGTTCATTATCAAACGAAGCAATCCAAGACGTGTAAGCACGAAAATACGTACCAGGCCGTGCTCAGCATTCGATCATTCGACGGAACCGACGGCGACAGCTGGGAACTCTTGTTGCGCTCGCTAGAATCGCTTCTAGGCTCGAACTGATACGAAAAAACCCCGTATCTGGTCTCTTCATCCGAAGACACTTCGCTAAATTCGTGATCAGAGCTAATGTCCGACATGTTTACTTGTACCATGTGGTACACGTTGCAGGCTTTCAGTGTTATGCACCAGGGTCCGAAAGGCAAAACGTGCGTTTCGGTCTTGAAACGGCTCGCTTTTCTCATGGCAAAAGTACTATCCAAAAGTAATGAAAAAATTCTGTCAAATAAATTAACAATTTTCGCCAAAATCGCGGACTGAACGGCCCGGCGATGCACTCAAGACAGTCGGCAAGCAGATGAAATAGATTTTTTTCCTAGGATGCGAACTGCTGTGTTCTTGCATGAATTCGAAAATTTATCAGTGATTCTGAAGCAGTGGCTATCCAAGAAAAGCAAGAAATAATCGATATTGAAAAAAATATATATTTATACACATGCATATAATGTACAAGAGCAGATGTGTCATTTTACTAAAGCACCAGCACCATTTTTTTTGAAGATGGAAACAACTCTAGCTAAGTCTTTATTAGCGCAAAGAACTCACAAATAACAAATGTAACAATTGGTAAGACAAACAGTTGCCTCTTTCCAGCTAATCACCGTCGGCCTAAACATGCTGGTTAAACAGTGAGGCAAGTACAGTGAAATATAAAGAAAAGTATACGCTCTTATGTCTGGTGGAAATTGAGGTTGCAATACGGAGTGCAGAAGGTGTCTAGAAAAAGGTACCCATTTCAATTGACCATCTGTCATTAAAATTTCCCTGACCACTGAGGTGGGAGGAAAATTTTACTATTCCCGGCATAAAAATACTATTTACTAAGACTGCAAATGATTCATCAAAAATGCAAGTTAGCTTTTCTTATTCAGAATGACTTCTTTTCCTCAAAGAAATCTAGCTGCAAGCTGCAAGCTATGAAGCACCCATTAATTAATCCAGCGCTTTGATATGGTTGACTGCTCTTTCTCTTTCGAGCATGTTTTTAAAAGGGAAAGGTAAGAGAATATCAAATTTCCATGTTCTTGAGAAGATAGAAGCAATGAAAATTGACAGCAAATATTGGAAAACTCTTTGACAGTTCCTAATTCAGCTGAGCTGAAATGAAAAAGGAAGCAAAATTCTACAACAAGGAAAGAGACTTTCTGCACATTACTATATTTCAATCATCCGTCCTAATCATCATCTCTCATCAAACAGTAGGGAAAAGAATCCAAGTAGTACGTACAATTCATATCAATCACAATTGTTAAACTTACGCAAAGAACAAGTGTCTTACAACAAAATTCTAAGGAATTCCAGAATCAAGTGAAATTTTAACAGAATCTAATGTAAAAATACAACCTCATGCTTACACGACAAACAGTTTTAATGTTGTTACAAAACATTGTTATGTAATCAAGATGCACAGCAACCATTGTCCTTGTCACTGTTAGCTAACAGAGAAAGGGATACTCCATCTCATGACGAGAGATTTCCTTAGAGGCAGATTCAGATGGAACACACCGCGGCAAAACGCTAGTCTCACCCTAGTTGCGCTAGACGGACCCTTGGCAATATGATATCTTCCATACCCCTTCATGATGCATAAAAATACAGCTCTGACTTTGGAATGGTTTCCAGATTGGGGAAATCATACACCAAGACAACATCATTACAGCCCACATGTTACAAGATGCTCTCATAATCTGTACAGTTGCATGTCAGCAAATTTTGCTAGAGAAATTGAGGAAAGGAAAGCTTAATAAATGACTAGTGTTGCACTACCTCACACAGAGGTGTCAGTATGTCTCCCAGGCAGAAAAAGAAGCTGTGTTTATCAACAGCATCGAATCATGAAGGCAAAGCATGGTTCTTTCAGTACCCCCCTAAAACCAAGAGGCAGGGTGCCAAATGGCTGTCAATAAGCTCCGTCGACTGGGGAAGGCACGAATGCAGTTCAAAACAAAGATGAAGTTGAAACTTTTTTTTTCACAATTCCCGAGGTCTCGTGCAGCACGAGTTTGCCTCACAAGGGCAGACAGTGAATGAACCGTTGGTTTGCTGAAATGCATGCGAGAAGCACAGCGACACTGTTGCCTTGACATGAGGGCATGTGAACAGGTTTTTTGTACAATTATTGAAGGCCACACACTGCCCTCAACATCATAATGTTTCTCGCCAGGCACAGCGTAGCTGTACTCCAACATCTGCAGGGCTCACGTTATCTCTCTTTATGGAACTGTTTTGTTTTTGTGTGGAAAGGCAACCTCAAAAGCATGCTTGACGAAGAGCGTAAAGGCGACAGATTGGGAGCCATGACAAAGGACCTTACAGCCCTACAAAATGAAACTTTCCCTAGTGGCTTCAAAATCTGGAAAAGCATTAAAAGCTGTGTGTACAGTGCAAGAGAGACTAAGCTGGTGAAGCACTGCAAAAACTGTTTTAATGTTGCATGCCTTTTTAGATAAGGACACAGTCTCGAAACTTTACAGCAAACGGTTGTGTGGATGAACAGGCATGACTAAGAAAGACATTCAAGATTAAGATTATGCTTCTCACAGTGGTCATAGATATAAATAACTGGTCAGCACTGAAATTTCAAAGGTGGGTGCAGGTAGGTGCACTTTACAAGCACCAGTTGTGCATCATAATAGAACCTCTGTGGAAGCCCTGGACAATGACTTGCTACTTTCAGAGTGTTCAGAGAAGCCATAGCTTCTGAATGCCATCTTTCTAGTGCATGAGTGGTTACAAAATGAGAATAAAAGTGAAGTCAATGTGACAAAAACACTGCGAATGAACGTAAGAGCTAAGTCTGAAAGCTCCGTCAGTGTATACTCAACAAAAAGACATGGTGCTGGCAGAAAGGGAGTGCGAGATTCTAAGAATTTTAGAGTGGTAGCTCAACTCAATGCAAAAGTCGAGCACCGTTCTGTGCCTGCATCTGATCTTCATTTAACCTTGGCAAATACGCAAGGGAAGGTGCAAGAAAGCCGCAGTGTCTCACTTCTCAGTGGACACCTAAACCCTACCAAGCCTTCCCTGAGGAAAGGAAAGGCGCAGTATCTGTTGCACTTCTCAGTAGACACCTGAACTGTGTTGTGAGGGAAGAGAGCAAGGAGGCAGTCAAGGAGGAGAGAGCTGCAAACAAACAACAGAAGGACTTGGTCGAGGATGGTAAGAATATGAGTGCTTTCGCAGTACTAAGAAGCTCGATATAAAGCAGTTTCCCCATCGCTTCACCTCAGTTGCAACCCGGTATGGACAGCGAGTTAGAACTCAGCAACATATCTAAAGAGGAACTGCAACATTTGCATTGCAAAGAATTACTTAGGGAACGAAGATGGCAACGTGAGTCTACTGATCATGAAGATGTGGCTAAATGTGCTGAAGAAATTAGCCCTGCAAAATTGTGTCTAGCCAGGCCAAAGCCCTTCACAAGGCGCCAGGCAATTGAACACAAGGCACAGATCGGAAGAGTGACACAGCACATAGGATGCGGAGGCACACGCTGCAGAGTCCACGCGTGAGAACTGGTGAGGAGGAAACGCAAGTCCACAGCTATTTCGCACTGTGGTGCAACATTACTGCAAGCTGCATGTGTCCATCGAAAACACTGGTGTGGCGCCCTGGCTATAACTTCGGCGGCCTCTCTACGGTTGGGATGGCTCTTGTCAGTCACGGTTAATTACTGGAAGTCTGGAAGTCCCCGCTCCTTCTTCTCCCGTCGACTGTACACTGTCGGTCTCGTCTTGCCAGGAACTGCAGACAAAGGGAAGGTCATCTCTCCCCTTCCTGAAGAGCTTGCGAAAGATTCCGCAAGCAGGTTCCCAGCACATCCTTTTTTTTCGTGGTGTCTTCGTGGGGTCAAACGACCTGTCTAAATTGCCCCTACCGCGTAGTCATCCCGGTCGATAAAATTTTCGCTTTGATCCTCTTCGGCTGGTGTGCATCCCATTCATAACAGTGTAGAGTGCTGTACAGTTATAGAGACCTCATGTGACACAAATTTAACAGAAACCTTTCACTATACTGTCTTTGATATCTCATGCAAAAACTGGGATATAGAACTCCACATAGAGAACCGTACTATATCTGGCTAGACTGCCAAGCTAGCGGGCATTAAATCTGGAGCGATGCGATGCCAGCAGCTCGTCCTTTGACGGAATTCCATGCCCAGCAGTAGTTGGCGGAGGAAATGCTTCAGAACCTCCATTGCCTTACAAGGCTTCCTTGTATGTTTGGTGTACTGCGCAAAACTCAAGTGACTGCCGCAGAAGCAAATGCAGATAGGCTGAAAAAAAAAGAATTCAGTCACATTAAAAGTTTTAGCATTAGATGATTTGTGAGTTAGTGAATATGCATGCAAGCACTGGAATACTAGTTATGGCATATATAATATCATGATGGATGCCACCCTAGCTATTTCTTAGTGAGGAGTTTCACTTTTCACTCTAAGAAGCATAAATGAATCCAATAACATGGTGGCAAACTCATTTTTCATAGTTGGTTTAAACTAGATAATAGCATTCTTGTGATACGCATTGCACCTTGCTGGATTATAGTACACACTGCAGAAAGCCTTGAAAAAAATTAACAAAATACAGGAACCAGGCATAAGGTGATTTAATGGATGACTTGCCTGAGTGGTGGTGTTATATGGTATGAGATTTGTTTTTGAAGAACACAGCAACTATTTTTCTCAACTTTCTGAAAGCTAGGATTTTCACAGTTATTACAAGAGCTCCAGTACATCCTACATCTACGCTACTTGGCGTATTTACTTTTTATAATAGTTGAACGCAAAGTATAGAGCTCTAGCCTTTTATTTATTTATTCGTGTGAGACTTCTGTATTTATCTTGCATTTTTGGCAATTTGTTTAGTTTAGCGTTTTAAAATGAAAAAAAACATTAATCTTAGACTTCCATGTAGTACGTTATATAGTACATGGTAATAAAAACGCTAACCCTGGATTTATCCACAGTTACTGGCACTGACAGGCGAGAGGATGCCCATAAATCCTGAACACAGATACCAATATTTATTTCTCTGGGCACGATATTGGTGCCCACACTTAACTTTTCACATTGCAAACGCTACATGTAAAAGTATACCTTCCTAAAAACACATTTACAGCCACCAAAGTAGTTGAACAGCTTCAAATGTGCATTATATTTTGGTGAACAGTAAGGGCCACACCAAGATTACATGGACACCATTATCTGCATATCACAACTGCAAATCTTTATGAACTAACGGAACAATATTAAATTATTACATTAAAAAGTTAGTGTTAGTACGAAATAAGGTAGCAATGACTGGTATGATAGCATCAGGAGAATTAAACTGGGAGAGGTGTTAATTTTACAACTGAACTTTAATGAGCTAATGGTAACATTAAATTGTTCCAAGTATTCCTATATCACCTTTGAAAAGAGCGGGTTAAGCAGGCAGCAATTTTTTTTTTAATGATAGCTAAACCTACTCGCTCGTCCGGTCTTCTCTCTTCGTGTTGTCTTTTATGCGCATAACCTTTGATGGCTTTTCAAGTTATACCAGTCATTGCAACAGACATGCCAGCATTTAGGCTGATCTGTATTTTGAAAAGGTAGAATTATCCTTACGCACAATAATGAGTACTCACCATAAGATGGCTCCACCTTCAAAGATGAAAGGCTAGCCTCTCTATTCCGACCCTTTCGCAACCTCCTAGCAAACCGCTTTTGGCCATCAGCTCGGACCTCCTGAGGACGTCCATGGTTCTCATTATAATGTAATGCTGCGATGCGGACTCTGCAAGCAACATTAGTCAGTAGAAAGAGAAATTGAAATCCAGTGTTTGATGTAAACCCATCTGGTCGGGTATGTTCATGGCGGAAATTCTCAAAGCGCCGACCAATCGTTTTAAAAATGACGTTTCGGCTCTGCTTACGGGGGCCTTGTTCACCTTCTGAACTTTGTTCTCTTTGGGCCTTGTGAACAAGGCCCCTATAAAAACGGGGCCGAAACGTCATTTTTAAAACGAATGGTCGGCGTTTGAATTTCCACCAGAAAGAGAAATTGCATTAGCAAGGCATTACACATAAAAACTGAAGAAACCCTGACTGAGTATTGTGTGGGTGTCTGCCCCAATCTGGCAAATATTACAACATACAGTAAAGACAACCAATGTACAATATATCATGAAAAGTATTCCAAAATGTGTGCTAGTGCACAGAAATATGACAGAATGTCACTGCTTGCATCAGTGAATAAAGCATAGCACTAACCTAGCTCGCATTCCAGCATAACTGTAGTGATAAGTTTTCGGTGCAAACTGGTTTATCAGGCTATGAAAAGCTTCACAACCAAACGTCTGCACCTTTGTGGAAAGCTGCGCCACGTCCTTCAACAGCAATGGGGCCTCTACAACTCCACAGAGCTTGCGGTGGGCATCTGATCCTTAAAAACAAGGAAATTCAAATGATTAGCCTTCAAAAAGTACCAATTCTTTCTATTACTTACCTTCATCCAGCCAGAGTCTTTCATCTTCACTGAGGTCGCCATGGACACACCGTGGAAAGATTGACGAATCATGCTGATGCACGTTTATCACATGCCTTGTGAGTGAACTCCACTTAGGAACAATTTGTTCTGGGTGTCCGTCACTTGAAGCTGCAGACCAATACAAATGGTTCACAGCAGCACGGGCCCATTTTTCGAGGACCTCTACGCCACGGCGCTTTGAAGCTGCAAGAAGCTTTTTCTTACTCTTGAAATGAAATATAACGAAACAAAAACTTTGGTCTCAAACTCCCATGTTATGATAAGGGTCGCTAAAATGTTTTTTGCCTTTTGCCATGTGCCAACAGTAGAAAAGGTGCATTATCTCAGGATATTCTTTTCTGAGAAGGGCTCGTATGGCACTGTGCCTATCGGTTACTATTCTACTGATACGGCAGTTGTTTCCTAGCAGAAACTGTAGACCTCTTTTTAAGCCAACCACTTCCATCTGCGCACTGTTGCTGACCTCAATCACATGTAACATAGATGTACATTAGTGAATACTAAAAGCAAACATTTTAACTTTGCTAGGCATAAAATGAAACAAACCTGCACAAGCTCAGTGTGTAAGATGACATCCTGCTCAGCATCATTTAATGTGTACATCAAGTACTTGCATTGAATCCTGGGGAGTCGAATCGGCCATCCCCCATTAAACTCAGAGGCTTCTTTGATGCTTCAGTGAGATGGACATTCTGTTCATCTGTCCACACCTATATAAAAACGTGGTTGCTTAGCACTTGTCCTCCGCATAACTAATAATATTGAATACATCTGAACCTGGCTTACCTTTCGCACAGAGGGGAACAATACACTCTTCTGTATATTGAAGAATAGGTCTTCCCCAGGCGTTGCTACTCCAATGCATGAAAAAAGTCGAAGTGATTTTTTGGGGTTCGAGCCTGTGAACAATATAGCCCCTAGGGAGAATAATGACCACAAATCATTTGTAAGAGCGGCCATATTGCAAATGTTGAAGTGCTTGGTTTATGTTTTATGGTGGTTTAACATCCGAAAGCGACTCAGGCTATGAGGGACGCCGTAGTGAAGGGCTCTGGACATTTTGACCACCTGGGGTTCTTTAACATGCATTGACGTCGCACAGCACACGGGCCTCTACAATTGCACCTCAATCGAAATTCGACCACAGAAGCAGGGATCGAACCCCCATTTTTCGAGTCAACAGCCAAGCGTTACAACCACTCGGCCACCACGCGGCAATTATGAAGTGCAACTTTATCAAGGGTTTTGAGGAAAATATGTGTTGACCAAATAACATATTGGCACAAATCAGTGCTGCAACAATGTCAGAGAAAATCAGACAGTGTACTCTAATTTACCAGGTAAAACCAGGTGTTTTTCTTTGTAGATTGTGAAATGGTATTTTATAAGAATGTGTATCAACCAATTGAAAGTACATCAAAGCTTCTTGCTTGCAATAATTTTGCTGCCAAAATATAGCCATAAGCAGAGATTTAGAAGAGCGAGTTCTCGGGCTAGTTGGTACTTTTGCATGGTGGTGGAACAGCGCAAGGGACGAAACACAGCGCACGTGTCTTTCTTTGTTTCTTCCTGTGTTTCGTCCCTTGAGCTGTTCCACAACCATGCACAAGCAGAGATTACTATAAAAGATATATTGCTGCTGACTATATATAAATGCCTTATCATGCAAATTAAAAGTTAGCTCAGCAATTATGAGGCACTTCAACAAAAATTTTAGAATAAAAGAGTTGATTAAAGCAACTGCCACCTTTTGAAAATTTCATGTCATGAAAATACGTATCTATTATATTGTACGACGAACTGGGGTACATGAACTGCCTATCCCATGCATGCACCTATTGTAATCAGAACTATACTAGTGCTCATTCCAGTCACAGGATATACTAACCATAATTATGCAATGATCAAGACTTATTGTAATTACCTTCATAAAACAAAACTACCAGTTAAATCTGAGATATGCCCGTGGATTCCACATTACTGTAGTTGAAAACAATGGCCATTACAAAAAAATATTAAGCTCAACAGAGATACCATATTAAATTAGCAACGATCAAAAGGTGCTGCCCCATAATACTTTATTCACATACCAGCTAGAAGGATGTTCCCAGCAGCATTCCTGTGGAGGGATGGCTGACTCTGCCTTGACCATACATGCCCAAATGGGCAGATTGCTGTGACTTGCACCAGGCTACCAGACCTCTTCACTTCAGTAGAGCACTGAGCCAAGCATGTCCTGCAGGGTCCAAGGAGCTCCACGAGACAGCTTTCAAAGACGATATATTTTGGCTCTGATAGAACATGAGTGGCCGTAGCTCTAGTTGGTCTGCAAGAATGTAATGAAACAAATTTGTGAAACAAGCAAAAGAAAAAAAGCTGATTGCACAATATACACACTTGCTAATTTCTGATAATGCAAAATTTTCATCGTTTGCATCAAGCTCAGCAGTTGACACACTGTCGGCGTTGCTCTCATCACTGGCTTCACTCCAGGAATCACTGTCGTCGAGGTATGATGCAGGCATATATCTATCTGGCACCATATCTATGCTGGGCGTAGAGCATCGGTCCACATTCTCCGAGCCTGTCTCATCAGTTTGCACACCTTCAACAACAAGAAAAAACTGTCATGTCTCAAGTCAAAGTAGCTAAAACTGCCAACATATTAACACAGTGACTCAGTAGGCTGCCTGTCATTGTTCCCTTGTTGCATGTGGCCTTTGGTAAGTCCACTTGAATATACTTGGAAGACTTGGAGGTTGCTGAGTGACCACACGCAGAACAAGTGAACTCTACCTCCATCTGGACATATTCATCTGCAAAAAAAACGAACACTTAACAGTTCACTGGATAATTATACACTGAAGGAATGCTATATGTGCCACTAGGCACACACGGAAACTCCGGATTCGTTTTCACAACCTGGAGGTCTCTGAACTGTACACAAAATTCTTTGTTTATACTCCACTGGATGGTATGGTTTGGTTTCATGGGTTTAACGTATATAACAAAAGAAGAGTACGGAAGGTTTGTAAAACCTAGTTCAAGAAATCAGGCGCCAAAACTGGCAAATAACGTTCTAGCGAAGCTTCTATCATGTACCTAACGCCAATGCTCTCGCCAGCCGTGGCAGCGTACCGCTGCAGGTGTACTCCTACAGCGACAGTACACTGTAGTCTATTCATACGACTTACCATGACTTGGTGACACTGCGGCGTTACTGATAACACCGAGGGCGGTATCTGGGCAGTTTTCGGGCGCGATCGGCGTGTCGACGATTGGCGGAGACGAGCTCGCAGCAGCAGATGCCCTCAAGGCGTTATTCACGATCTAAAATACAAATAATACATCGTGATAAAGGTTTCTGTGGCGCCCCACTGCGATATCAGGTGTCAATTATAAAGCATACTCACCTCTATACGCCGACGCTTCTCGAAGGCTGGCCGAAGGTTCTGAATGCTGCGCTTGCAGTGAGCGAAAACAGAAAGAATTGCTTCCGGTTTCAAAAGCCGTTTCAGCTGCCTGCACGGCAGACTTGCAGCAACGTCGATGTCGCGCACAAAGTCCTCCGGCTTGAAGTGCGCCGAACAAAGCACGCTTGCCTTGCTCGGCTCCCATCGGTCTCGCTTCAGCGCCAGGACCCATAACTTGCGCAGCTTATCGCACTTTGGAAAACGATGAAGGCTGATGCCCGGAACAGAGTGCATGTTGGAGCAACCAACAGCGACGCACTGTGTTGGCATGATGACAGCAGTTAAGTGCCAAGCACTTAGCAGCGAGACGCACCACGAAACAACAGCATGCGAAGGGACGCTCGTCTACGAGGCTCGCCGCTCCGGCATCGGTTTGTCGGCCGTTTCGACGTCTCAAACGTGCGTAATTTCCGGTCTTGCTTTTCGTTGCTTAGCCCGACGCTAGACTGCTGCGTCGTCTGCTATGAAAATTTTTAAGCGCGCCTAATCAAAACATGGCTTGCTTTACAGCCTTCACATTGCAAATAAATAACGGTCGTTGCATGAATGTTATATTGGCGGCACAATTTGGCCGGCTTGAAATTGCGGTCAAGTAGGCCTTTAAGTGATCGTTCGTAATAACTGCGACCCTTATAAGTGGGTTCGACTGTATATGAACTGCGCCCCTCTGAACTCTGTTTCTTCGCGCTTCGGAATCCGCGATGGCATTTCTGGCTGCTCCATTAGGTTCTACCCAATTTTTAATCTCCAATCGAGTAGTTCCTTGCACCGAATTACTGTTCTTTAGTTATCCAAAAAAGATGTTTTGCCTTGCACATGCATATCTGCCTATCGGAAGCTGTTCTACTCCTCTTAAACTGCTGAGCATCACTGTTTCATACGCATACTCTCGGTATCAGTTCTCATTTCTTTTTTTACGTCCTGAAGGATGTGCTTAAATGTCTGCACTGAGTTTCTTAGCATACTAATGTCAGCAGTGACTCCCAGGTTACTGTGGTGGTATTCGTTTTTGTTATTACAAAATTCTTCCCAGTTAAATCTCCGCATGCCTCTATAAAATATGCTGTGAATGGCGCGAACAGTTTTTTCCCCTTGCCTGATCGGTATTCTATCAGTTTTCTCCTAGGTGAGTATGCTCAATATGCACAGCATACAGATATTCTTTAGCACGTTTACATGTGCAGCCATAGGCAAGGAAAGTATGACTGCTGTGTCACGACTGAACGCAATGCTTTATCGGAATGCATGAACCTTCTATATCGGGGCTGTTTGTATTCTGCACATGCCTTATTAGATTACAATTCCGACTTACCGTCGCGAACTGACATCTTCGTCGAACAGCAGACCGTCCTTGGAATCGTCCTGGTTTGCATGCCATAGAATCCTGCGGGAGATACCGCGCGCGCAAGAGCTCAATTTAAAAAAAAAGCTTTTTACAACATTTAGCCGAGAGAAAATATTTCGTCGAGAGAGATTTTATTGCGCAAAGTGTCCATGTGATTTTAGCGCAGAGCTGTGACTCAAAAGCAACAAAAAGACTAACTGAAACTCAATAGAAATAGTGGCACGGACTCCGACTACCATTACACTTAAAACTGTACTGGGGCTGAAAACCCGTGCACGAGCTGGGAATATGTGAAGTCAAAGGGAGAAAAAAATTCACCGTACAATCATGGCCTGATGCTATAAAGATGCGATAGCAATTTCATTTACCCTAGATGAATACTCTGATGTTTTTACTGTAATGAATACTTTTACTGGGTGGGTGAAGTGGGGTGGGTCGATTGTGGCAGTGGTTAGAGGGTGTGGAGGTGCCTGCTCGGTGGTGCATCTGGGGACAGCTGGCTTTCACACTGCGGGTTTGAATTCGATTTAGCCGTCCCTTTTACGTTTTGCTGCTGCGTGGACTTCTAGTGGGTGGAGACCTTGGCGATGGTTAAGGTAGGTGGCGGTTCTAGAGGGCATAGTTTGATGGTAGGTGCCATTTCTGATGGGTGGAGTTTGGGTTGGAAGGTGGCTCGAGGGTCGCAGAGGGTGGAGCTTGCAAAACATGCTTGCTTCTGCACGCCTCTACAGAGTGCGTAACTGATTGGCGGCAGTCAATCTTTATAGTGCATGTGTGAAATATGATTTTTTATCTCTTAGCCTTTCAGTAAATATAATTTAATCACTTGAAAAGCAAAGCTTGCAAGCTCATAATTCCATAATTTATTTTTCAGTGGTCTCAGCAACACAAGGGTAGCCATTTAGAAAGCAATGGCGCGACAGGGTGCACAGTTTGTGAGGCAGCGTTCTTTGTCAAAATGTTGGACAGTTGGCGAGGCCGACGGCTTGCAGTCGCAACTAATAACTTTTTCTCCAGCAATCCAGTTGGTTCTTACGTGATGAACACGAATTCTTCACATCCTGTGTATGGCCTTTTATTTAGCGCTGTGTGCCAGGCTGTCCTAAACCCGACGGCACCCTCGACTTAACTTCTGGACAGGACTCATGGGCTGCAGCAACCCTGAAGCGTAGAAGAAGACTTCAGGGAGTTCCAGTAGATCCAAGAAGGGACCACTACGGCCGCGGCGGTTGAAGGCGCATGAAGCATCGGGCATTTCGCCCCGAAGCGGAGAAGCAAATTCCCAATTGCAGACGAGCTCCCCGAGACGACAGTAGCGGACTTCGGTTAGTAAGGCCCGAACCGCATTGGGCGTCAAGCCGCCAAAGACGAGCAATTGTAGTTGGTCTCATGAAGCCATCCCTTAATGTCGGGCTTCATGTGCGCAGATTGCATCGGGTGTCATAGCGTCGCGGGCGATGTTATTGCGGCCTAACAACAACATTTTCGCTTCTTTGTCTCTAACATGCTCGAGCTGAAGGGCAAGGCGAAGAGTAATGGCTTCAGGCTGGTAGCCAAGTGGGCAGGCGGTAATGGGCGAGCCAGGGCCTGAGTTTTGGCGAAGGAGGCAAACTTAATGACGAGAAAGAACGTCAATCCGGTGCTGATCGCTGTGGCACGAAACCTTCAGAGCCAAAACAAATATCCCAAAAAGCAGCTTCAGGTGGTTCAGCAGGAGTCTGTGATTGTAGGTAATTATGAAACAATCCACGGAGCTGTGGCAGCATAGGCCACGATGCCAGCTATCGTAGTGGAGACAGGGTCGCCCCCTGCTATTGATGAAGGGACTCAGCCCTTACCCCTTCAGCGGAGTTGAGACAGTGATTTTAGTGTCACCTGTGAACCGCAAGAGCAGAGCCACACTAGTTAGGGGGCCCAAGAGGGCACAATGTGAGCTTTCGCGATTTGGCCTACAGCCAATCGAGCTAGAAAAAGTTGAAGAGGACAATTAAGCTCCGCCTTAAGGGTACGAAGTTGTAGTGTAGTGGGTAAGGTTTTCTATTCTGAGCAGTTTTATACCCTTAAATGCAGTTTTTATTTTTTTAATTTGTTAAATAAATTAATCTACTCGACGTTACTTCGACGTTCCTTCTCCACTCGACGTCTACTCGACGTTCCTTCCAAGCCCAAAGGAAGGGGATTAGAAGGCGCAGGCTCCTTTGACAAGCCATGCAACCCTAGCAAGCCGAGCACCATGCCGGGGCAAAGCTTGTACCCATTTTGAGGGATCCGGTGGGTAACTGGCCCGTAGCGGGAGCCGAAGTCACTACCTCCCGAAACCGAGGCGGGCGCTCTACCATGGGGCCCGGCTACGGTGAAGGTTTTAGTCCAGGACCCTTTTCCCAAGCCTCTCACTCTTAAAACAGCCGAACACCAGGCCGGGGGAAATCTTGTATCTATAAGAAAACCGGTGGGTACCCGGCGGCACTAGGGATCGAACCCAGCACCCCCCGAATGCGAGGCGGATAGTCTGCCACAACGTCACTGCTTCTTTCTTGCTTTTATTGCCGTCTTTGACATTTAAAACAAGAAATGTAACAGATAAAACGCGTCAGCGAAGCTTCGGCTGACACATGTTAAAATTTTTTCAACTCTTCCAACCCACAAGGCCACCGCTTCCGGTATAACACTGAGGCAAAACACTGCAAATTATCTTAACACCATTAAGCATTATCTTATCATTCTGACCATCTTGATACCTTTGGACACACTTTTTAGCTTTCTTTAATTACTCAATTAATTACAATGATTTCATTAATTCTTCACCGCCTATCACACGCCAATTAATGCTTAATTACTATAGCCACAAATTATTATGATACAGTTTTTTTATGCAGCCCCTGATTATTTCCGACAATCGATGCCGATTACTGCTACCCTGACAACTTTCCGACCGAACGTAATGTATAGGCTATTGCTTAAAATCTAGCGATAGAGAGGAGAAAGGGTGAAGTTCGTGGCATCCTTGACCAATCTGAGCGAAGCCACGACCACGCCGTTTCCCGCTGAGCTCTCAGTACCCGATATGGTTACACAGAAGGACGTGGCTGTGCCGAGAGAAATGTCGATGAAACATAGAGAGGATGGTGCAGCGCTTCAGACATATATAATATATATGAGAGAATCCCTCCCCACACTGTGAGTTCGAATACGTCAGGTATGCCGTTGCGTTAAATTACGTGTGCAGTGATAAAAACGTTGAAGCGACATACACCAAATGAGGAGATGCCGCCTGGATTGTTGAGCTTTCTTTTTGTCAGGCACGTAGGATTACAGTGCGATTGAAGTGGGGACATATGTTCAGAGATGGAAGCGTTGATTCAGCATAGCCTGTGAATCTGTGAACATTTCATGGCAATGAGTGGTGGGTATCATGAAAATCACGTGCTCGGAATTAAGTACTTCTATTGGATATAGAGGACTATTAGAGAGTTTGGCCTGAAGTTGAAAGCTGCAGAAGTGTTGCCTGATATATGAATTCATAGCAATCTAGCGGTTATCCACTCATCTGACAATCTGGAAGTATTAAGAAATTTGCGAGAAAATGGACCTAAACATGTAGAGCATGCTTTGGCGCATGTTTATAAAAAGTATGTCTAGAATCTCCTCCGGACCAGTATCTTTTCTGGTATAGAGCAAGAAAAAGGTTAAAAATTCCATGCTGCGCTACGATACGAAGTTCAGCGTAGAAATTTAAATTCCTTGAATGCGGACACCGCTACGTTGAGTAAGACTAGAAAGAAAGAAATCATCATCTGCGTTTTCATTTTTTACTTTTCATGACCTGCCAAGTAGGAAGTGCTTTTTTTTTGTAGGCGCTCAATTGATTCAGAAGCTCCGTAGATTATTCTTGAGAAAATTAACAAGTGTGACCATAAAGGGAGATTTATTGCTGTTTCTGTTTCGTTTCTGTTTGTTTTTTTGTAGGGTCCAAAATAGTCAGCGGTATCCTGGTTGTTTTGAAGACGCTCACTGCTTGATCCTTCGTATTCAGTCATAGTCGTTTGACGTGGAAGTGATATGACTTTTTACCTTTTTCGTTGTTATTGGGAAGGAGATTGGAAGACGCGACGACAGCCACAACCTTTTCTAGCTACACATGGACATGGAGACAAGAGAGAGACACAGTGCCTTCGTATGGCTAGCGGCGTCAAGCTGCGCTCCGGTGAGCGCGGGCTTCCCAGATATGTCGTTATGTGCTTGGCGGCGGAGCTGCCCTTGTTGCCGGAGGCGCGCTGTCCACGCTTAGCCGTCGAAATTGGTCTGAGGCTCACCTCGGTGGGGTCTGCGAGAACAAGGGCCGTAAGGTTAGGGCCAGGCACCAGGGCATATATGGAATACTCAGCAACCCTAAAGCAAGCAAATTTCATGTTTATCCCTAAATGCTAGTTATATGGAGTTTAATGGCACAAAAGAAACCAAGGCTATGATGCCCCAAGTACCTGGTTAGAATACCTTGTGTTGAAGAAAATTTCTATAGGTTCTTTAAAATACTGGCATTCTTAAGCAGCATGTAAATACTTGAATAGTAAACAACTGCTTGCGCTCCTAAAAGCAACAGGGGGTATGCAAGGATATATTATTTTAGATTGTTCTAAAATACTATTTTCTTAGTTCAAATTCTCTACATGAAATTCAAATGTGGTTTACTGTGAGTTCACCACCACACATTTCACAGAGAGCTTTGGCTTGTTTTGTTAGTAGAAAGTGGTGTGTAAGGTGCTTGTGTCCAATGCGTAGGCTACATGAATTAACTTCTGTAGAGCGTTCTTGATACCTACATAATTTTCCTTCTCCTAAAATGGCCTTTACAGATAACAGTTTGTTGCTTACCTGCTCTTCCCATGAAATCCGGCACTTGTTTCTGAGTTTACTGCGCATTACCTTCCTGAAATCCCTGCGCGATACGTTCACGTGTTTTATTTGACCAAATCATGCCTGTGCTGCTAATGCATGTGCTTTTTAATTGTCTGTTATTCCGACATGGCTATGGACCAGACAGAATGTAATGTAATGTTTTTGTGCTGTGTATTTATTTTATTATGCATGATATTTCCGACTGGGTTCAGCAGCATTTCGAAAGTGCAGTGCTTTGAACACACTCAGGGAATCAGTGCAGATGATGCGGTTTTTTATGTTCTCTTTTTTTTCTATTTGCTCCACAGCCACGAAAATTGCCGAACACTCGGTAGTAAAACCCGATTTGCACTATGGCAGTCAAATCATTTTTTCTCGTTTGCCTTGAATTACTGCACTTCCGACATGACTTTGATTTCGAGCCATCAGTACAAAATGCAATATAGGTGTCATATTATGCCTGCAGTGCATAGATTACCTGTATTGTGTGCTCATGTGGCGATTGCTTTTTGTCGAAATGTGTCGGTGCGCAGTCACATACTGCGTGGAGGCTGTACTATGTCGGTGTCATGGTATTTTTTCGATGCAATGTTACGAAGAGCATCCAGTACAGCTAAACTGTTGGCATTTATCTTCAAAACGCAGTAATAGCGTCCTGATGAAATGTAATGTGTTGTTAGATGATCCTTTGGATGGGCACTTGGTGACAATGGGATGGCAGAGATGTTTTGGTAGAGAACGAATTTTAAGACGTATGTGGCATGCCATTGAGATTCTTCGAGCTTCTAGAGAGGGCGCATTAGCTTCAATGTAAAGGCTGGTTACCGGGGATGTTCTGTATGCTCCAAATTATCGGAGAAGACCAAGATTATGCAGGCGGTCTAATCGTTTTGGGTAGGATCCTCCAGCTGAACCAGAGACCACACACCATTAGTCCAGCTTAGAGCGCAGCCGTAGGGAAGGGCCCCCCTATAATTTCGACCACCTGTGGTTCTATAAAATGCGCCGACTTCACACGGTACACGGGCCTCTAGCATCTCGCGTGCATCGAAATGCGACCGCAGCGGCAGGGATGGAACACGTGTCTTCGAGTAAGCAGCGAAGCACCACAAATAGTGAGAACGCCCGTGGTGTGTGTGCATGGCCACGAAACGGGGCGGAGTGCGATCGCATTCTAGCATTGGGGTAATCCAGGTGTGAACGCGAATAGACAGAATATTTTTTACAGCTTAAGCCTTTCTGGGCTCATGAGTTGCGTGGACGGAAGTTGTAGACGGATGTTTTAGACGGAAGCTCTGGACTGAAGGTATAGACGGAAGTTGTAGGCAGAAGTTGTAGACGGAAGTTGTCGTCACGTACTGTCAATCATAAGTTGGGTGGTAAATAAAACAAAAATGTAAAAGTTAATTAAGCAACAGTTTTTAAGCAACGTATACGTGATGAAATAAACCAGAAATAATAAAAGCAAAAACAAATGTAAAAATGAGCCAGGAAAAAAACTAGAACGAACAGAAAATAACACACAAGTTGGAGGACGCTTAAGCTTGGTCTGTAAGAGTGGGACGGGACAGCGTGTTGCAGCGTTGCCAAGGAGATAATGGAACGCCATCGCCCATTCGGCGCGACGCTTTGCCCGTTGTACGATTTAAGAAAAGGAAATTACAGCTGTCTCACATATCTCGGTGGACACCCGAACCGCGCGGTAAGGGAAGGAAAATGAAATGAAAATTAGTTTTAAGTAAAGGAAATGACGCCTGTCTCTCATATCTCGGTGAACACCCGAAAGCAATATTTCCGACGCGTGGTGCCCACAACTACCACAACTACTACTACTACGACGCTTTCACATTTGCGCTCTTAAGCAGACTTAAGCGCAATTGTGTAATTTGTTACAGCGGATGCATTATTAGCCTTATACAACCCATTAGTGCAAACAATTTAGAGGGTAGAAGGGCACCCCAGTAGCGCGTTACGCGTAACGTGTTAGGCAGGCACTACCGCCGCGTAAAGCAAAACACGATTTCGGTGTCCTCTGACGAGAAGCCAGTTAGGTACTGCCTTTCCCTACCCTAAAACCAACGGAGTCTAACCCTAGTTTGGTTTGCGAAGACGAAAGGCGCACAACTCCCCAAATTTGTAGGCAGAACCCCCCCCCCTCCCCACAGAACGACTTGAGGTCTCTACAGACCCAGAGAAGCAGTTATTCGCGGTTTTTTATTAGGCGGACGCATCTATAAGCTCACGACTCGCCAGCGGGGATGTTCCCAAAAAAGTGTGACACTATAGCTGCCAATCAAACTGATGTCGTCATCGAGATAAGGCACCAAAGCAACTACAACAGTCTGAAACAATGTGGAAACAGTTGCGCGCAGCCGCGATCAATCGAGATAAGTCTAGTGGCATCACAAAGAAAATGACAGTCTTGTGGCTGATGAGCGTGGGACGTCCTTGAGAATGGCGCCACCATCGTTCTAGAGGACCGCTCACCAACCAATCTTGCCAGACCCCTCTTGAACGTCGATCTGGAAGGATGCCGCCTAAACGCTCTTTGTTGTCTTTTATCAATATCTTCACTACACATCAGCAACGCAAGCAGAAACACAGGTCTAAAGGCTTTCGCCTCACCGCACTTTAGGTGAACAAAATGCCACCCTGAATTTTTTGAACAGAGTGTTCCGACTGCGAAAAAATTCCACAGACTGTTTACAAGATTCGATTCAGTGCGAAAGAGCTGTGTTTTTTTTTGTAAAGACTGCTTTTCTGATTTTACTTGCATAAATGATTGAACTAAGACATATACATGACGACTAAATCAATTTTCTCTTTTTTTCGCGGACACGCAAAAGATGGCTTTCCTCGGGTCAAAACCTCCTGATTAGTACAGCGTAGAAGGCGAAGATGAGCGGGCAGTGCGCCGGCATGGACCACGCGCTAGGCAGATACAAGTAAGCGACAATTTTACTAGGCTCTGAACATCCAGGCTAGTGCTTTCGCACTCGTAAGGCAACACTGGCAACTAGACCATTTGCTTCGTGCAAGCGGGCCCTGGTGTCGATGAAGTGTGCCGGGAACGCGACCGAACCGAACACCGCCAGCGCAAGAAGGCCGAGTATGTAAGTACGTCAGGGTATAGGCACCAGAACGAGCCTGTGTGACGCCCATCCAGTCAGTAGCTTGTGAAACACCAAAATTGGCCTGCCAATGAAGACACCTCAGCCGCTAATGCCCATAAGCTTTCCCTGAATAATGCGCTGAGTCAGCAAATTGAGATCTATATTTTTTTATCCTACACCGGCGCAAGCAGGATTTTTTAAATTCAGCGCACTTGCACAACGCAACGCGGCTCCTCCCTTTGTGTTCGTACCACTATGTTGACCTTCGTACACAAAAGAATTCTAATGATGCAATTGATAGGTTATGTTCCATTCTTTCATTCTTTTATATGATGCAGCATCGTCATCACCATAAGAGCTCAGTGCCATCGGTAGGCTCCTACTTCAACCTGTACTGATAATGATGCTAGCCTACGGCAGCTTTCTGTTGCTATCCTACCAAGGACAACTGCTGCGGAAAGAGATCGTCCTCTATTAGCGTAGACATTTTTTTATTTTATCATCTCAGAAATAATTTTTGTGATCCTTCGGGCGCAATACACGTCCGTAGATACACTGATTTTTGTCACTTTCGCAATATGAGCACTTTCAATATATCGGAGCCTCCAAGCATTCCATGTAGTTTGTGGGCGACTTCACTCCTCATACCTCCCATATTCCTTCAGACAACCATCGTCAGCAGCGTCTGTGCTGTAACGGAAGAAACCAGGCACTCGTGATGCGTTCGATGCAGCTCGACATTATTTTTGAGCGCTGAGCCCTGTCTCGGAGTGGAGTCGCTGGAACCCTATAGGCTGCTCGTCGTCGCCCTCAGCGGCGGCCGCGTTTGAGTGTAGGCGAAATCCAAAAGCATCCGTCTGCTGTGCGACGTCAGTGCCCGCTACAGATCCCCAGATGGTCGAAAGCATTCCGCAGCCCTCCATTGGACACCACTTTCTGTCTTTCAGAAAAAACTGAATATATGTTTTTGAGGAACTGAGATTTCGCAGTAATTGTCTTACATATCTCGGTTGACATCCGAACCGCGCCATAAAGGAAGAGAGAAAAGTGGGAGAGAAAGAAGAAAGAGAGAAATAGGTGCCTAGTGGAGGGCTCCGGATTAATTTCGACCGCCTGGGGATCTGTAACGTGCACTAACATCGCACAGCAGAAGCTCGACTCCACCGATTAACAACTTGAAAATCATGCCGCTCTTAAAAATGACCTCCAAGCTGTAGAGAGAGGTAGCTCCTGGTCACGTGGCTCGCTGCGCAAGAGCTCGTCCTGTCATGTCTTTCTGTGTATTTGTCTAATCTGCAGCGCTGTTTACTTTCAAAAAAATATAAGCGCAGCTACTTCCCACAAATGTTAGCACGGTGCCGGCATGGCGGCGTCCGGGCTCTGCGCTTTTTTTTTTTGAAGCGATGTTCTTTGCCTCAGGGCCTAAAAGCTATGAATTGAGAGATCAGCAAGATGCTTAAATTAATGCAAAAAGGTGGGCTGATTTAATGAAATCAAGAAGTGAACGATGATATGGACCCTGTGTCCAGGCAATATAGCAATCCGGATGGTCCGGTGAGAGTCCCACAGCCACCAGGTGCCGAATTCTCGTCGGCTTCAGCGCCGGGCAGTCACACAACAGGTGGTGGATATCCGCCTCACAGTCTCTGTTCTTGCAGACTGGACACCCGGGGAGGGGATATAAATCTTTAAAATGCGGCCACTTGCGTGTCACAGCTGGAGTTAGGGCAACCCTGATAAGTATCCTCCGGAGCGCAACCTCCTCTGCACGGGTAAGACCACGGGGGAGGGTTACCGCACACGGAGGGATTCGAGCACGTGTGCGGCGCCGGAGGTGTTCCTTTCTTGTTAAAAGGAGGGTGCTGTCATCCACAGTGAGGACTCGAGGCAAAGACGAGGTTGGGGTCGAAAGGCGGGTCGCAGAATCTGCGCGGCTTTGTGCGCTCACGAGGTCACGCGGGACCCACTCAATACGGATTTGCTGTGGGATGTGTGCCGCTAGACGATGGATGTCTTGGCAGATTTCTGGGGTGCGACTGACTCGTCGTAGTAGGGCGTGTGACGTGAAGCGCGTCGGTGAGAGTGACAAAGCGGGCGGTGGGTAGCATGGCAACGGCGGCCACAGAGCAAAGTGCCTCTTGAACCGCAAGCATCTCCGCACATAATGAGGAAGGAGGTTTTGAGAGGCGAAACCTTGACGTATTGTTCAGAGCAGGCTTACAAGGACAGTAAACTGCCGTTGTTGTTTCGCAAGCCTGGATGCTTGCGTCAACATACATAACGATGGAGCCATGCGGCATTTTGGCGTCTTGCTCTGTAATTCGGTCGCGAAACGACCATGCCACGCGAGTAGATGATGGCCGTCGTAGATCAGTTGACTTGTTGTCGCTTAGGTGCACAAAACGCCAAGGAGGAAGAACTGGCGGGGGCGGCTGTAGAATTGAGTGCGATAAAGCATATGCCCTGAGTGCACACGTTGTGTGTGTAAGGCCTGACTTTAGGCGGCGAGCATCGCGTCGTTGCTGCACCAGCTCATCTAGTGTATTCAGCTGCGCATGTTATTGGAGCGCCACGATCGGGATAATGCGGAGAAGGCAAGTGATAACCCTCATTGCTTCTCGATTAACAGCTTCTAGACGATCCCATTGAGACCTGGTCAAATGCTGGAAGTTGGCTTGGTAAACGAGGCGCGGTTGCACAACCGCCCGCACCAACTGTAGTGCAACATGAGAGTGGGCGCCGCCTGTTTTAGGAGCAATGCGTCTAATCAGACCCAACGCCTGAATTGCTTGCTTTTTAGCCCGAGAAAGCCAAGCAGTACCCGTTCCTGACTCGTGTATTGTCAAGCCCAAGATTTCTACGGTCGAACTTTCTTGAATTAGAGCTCCGGATAGATGGAGACGAATTGGTAATGCAGCCAGTTTACTGCGCCCCCAGCGGTTGGCGACTGACACGAACGTGGTTTTGCTCACTGAAAGCTGCAGACCAATTGAACAAGCAAAAGTCGACGTAATATCTATGGCTGATTGTAGGCCTGCTGCTTGAGTTACCAGGTCGTTGTGAGTGCTTCACACCGTTATATCATCAGCATACAATAAGAACTTAATCTCAGAGACATCATGTAAGCGCCAAGCAAGGGGGATAAAAACAATATTAAATAATGTTGGCGATAACACCGATCCCTGGGGAACGCCGCGAAGAGGCACAAATGATCCGACGGCCTCACCACCGAGGCGTATGGCAAAGTGTCAGCCTTCAAGGAAGGATTTAACAAAATTGCGCACTCTAACGGGGGAATGCAGAATGTCAAGCGATTCAAGGATGGCAGCATGACTTATATTATTGTACGCCTTTTCAACGTCCATAGCCAGAACATTACGTACATTGTGGCTGCGAGATAAGGCAGAACTGCTGACGCCAAGACAGCCAGTCCATCTTCTGTACCTATGGACGTAAGAAAGCCAATTTGGGCGCGATGGTAGAAACCATGGTGCTCAAGCCACCACGACAGTCGTGTGGCAAGCATTTTTTCGGTAAGCTTGCATAATGTTGGCGTAAGCGATATAGGCCGGAAATTTCCGAGGTCTGTCGGCGGCTTCCCCGGCTTTGGTATGGGGATCGCAATAGCCGATTTCCAGGTTTCTGGTAGGACGCCTTCTATCCATACCTTGTTAATGGTGGCGAGGAGTTGAGGCAGTACAGCGGAACTTAAGTTCTTGTAAACCTCGTACGGAATGGAGTCCGGACCGGGCGCATTCTTCCGACGACCCTCGTCTATTGCTGCAAGCAACTCGGGCATTGAAAATGGGCTTGCAATTCCCTCGGCGTCGGCTGCAAATGGGAGGTTATGGGCATATGCTGGAATGGCAGCCAAGGGGGCTGCTATGACTCTTGGAGGCAACACATCATACTCGGGGAAAAACTTCCGCGCTGCCTCTCTGGCAAAATCATCCGGAGCTAAGTTAGCTGCGAAGCATGCAGTGGCCGCTGCGTCAGGACGACGGGAACCATGTTGAATTGCACAGAACGTTCGCCAGAGAGCAGCATTCGATGACTTTGTCGAGAACTGCTCACACCACGCATGCCACTGCCTTCGCGAGTGATCGCGTTCATAACTGCGAGCCTTGGCAGTAAGGTAATTCAGCCATGTCCGTGCTTGCGCAGAAGTCGGGTCCCGGGAAGCTGCCATCTCCGCTTGTCGGCGAGCAGCCACAGGTTAAGCAGACCCAAATCCGGCGCCGGGCGATTCACGTCCGTCCAGGTGACAGCAGTAGCCTTATTCGGCGCAGTTTGTATGCAGTCTACAAGTAGTGTAGATGATTGCAGAGAGAAATCTTCGACAGTCGTGCGAAACGTGTCCCAATTGGCCACAGAACACCTACGGCGCAATCGGCGGGCCCTTGATGGATGGAGACCGATGATGATAGGATGGTGGTCACAACCCCAGCAGTCTGGCTCCAGGTACCACGATGGAGTCCCGGGTCCTGACCACCACGTAAGGTCCGGAGAATATATTGGAATGCGAGCATGGCGCACAGTCCGCGTGGCTGAATCTGGATGGTTGAGTAAAACAAACAGCGCATCCGCGAATGCGTCCCGCACACGCCTACCTCGGCAGCTTGAAGTGGGGTACCCCCAGTCCGGATTAAGGGCGTTAAAGTCACCACCGACTAAAACAGGCCACCCTGGGTGCGGTCGTCGTAGAGTTAATAACCACCCCAGATTAATGCGGGAGGGAGCTCCACCGGCGGGTCTTACATAGTATGACACGACCACAACAGTTGCCTTGGGAAGCTTTACAGCCACTGCGACTACCTCTTGATATGAGCTGCACCAGTTTTCTAGAGAGAGGCGACTTGAGGAAAACGCGCATCAACGTACACTGCCGCCTTTCCCGGAGGGGCATCAGTGTGCACACGACGGTCGTTCATTGAAGGAGACATGTATCCATTAAAGCCTAGAATGGATGACAAGGCATTGATCTCCTGCAGTAGCACGGCCCATATCTGGAGCTTGTTCATGCTAAGTCAAGATTTTAGCTCTCCCAGCTTTGCGGAGAGGCATCTGCAGTTACATTGTAGCACACCGCAACTACGTGTACTCGCCATTTTCGATTAGGCTTCCAAGCGTTGTATTAGAACTGATGTCAGGTTAGATAACTGGTTTACAAAAAATCGGCGGAGGGATGTTGTTGAGTTATCCTGCAGTGATGCAGAAGACCTGGAACAGTCCGCGAAAAACGCATGAGGGCTGGACGCAGTCGAAGGCGCTGCAGCATTGATTTACGTGGAGTGGGATTCCACTGTTTGTCTATGGCGAGCAAGCATTTCACGGCGTTGCCGTAGCTTAGAGACCTTAGCTGAAAGGCTTGCAATTTGGTCATCAACTGCTGCCATGTCCTCAGGCAGAGGTTCCAGTATGCTGTGATTTTGTGTAGCTTGAAGGCGACGGCGATCCTTGCGCACTTTATCACTGTACGACTGTTGGGCAGGGGCAGCAGGTGGTGGGGCTGTGCGCTTATTCGAGTTGGAAAGCAGCTCTACAGTGACGTTTTAATGCGTTTATGCTCGATATCCTCAGAAGCCTGAAGCCGAAAACGTTCTGCAGTACACGCCGTAGTCTATAAAGAAACAGTCCTTTGTTGTGCGTTGCAGCAGCGATCTCAGCGCTAAAGTCGGGTACTGCACCAGCAGCGGTTGAAATCACATAAAAGGCTCAGCCGCGTAGCTTAAAGTCGCTTTCGCGGTTTCTTGGCGGCTGCGTTATTACGCTCTCGCGTCTTAATAAATAAGGCCTTTCGTGCTTACACTGGGGAAAGTGCACGAAGCCGGGCGCATAAAAATTAATCATGGTTGAACCATATATCATACCTAGTGAGACGAGCGGAAGATGCTGCCTGGTTTCTGCGCTGAACATTTCTCTTACTAGGCCCGGCTTCCATGGCTTGTGGAGCGCTACGGAGTGACAGCTAGTGGCACTCGCAGCTGGCGGGCGATATAATAGGGCTACTGAGCCATGTGGTAAGGAAGGGAGGAGTCACGTGGGACGCGGAGCGGCTAGACCTGCTGCGCTGGTGGTCGGAGCGGCGGCTAGGCCAGCGACGCAACTCCGGCGAGTCACGCAGGATGACATCATGCCACACCTCCGCTTTAGAGGCCACAGCGCAACGCTAGCGGCCTTCAAAGTAGCGGCTCGTGGGACGCGGAGCGGCTAGACCTGCTGCGCTGGTGGTCGGAGCGGCGGCTAGGCCAGCGACGCAACTCTGGCGAGCCACGCAGGATGACATCATGCCACACCTCCGCTTTAGAGGCCACAGCGCAACGCTAGCGGCCTTCAAAGTAGCGGCTCGGAGAGTAAGAGCTTCCGCTCCTAAAAATGTATGCCCATCAGTTGAAAGCGCAGGTTTCCTTACTCATATATATATATAGTGACAGTGTAGGTTGACGAAGTTATTTGGCGCGATAAGCTGACCTAGCTCGAAAGTAAACAACTACGCACCGGCCAAAATTCTCTTTGACAACGACTCTTTCGAAAATAGAATACGAATGTGGTACTCTTTGGCAGGAATGAAACGCGAACACATATATGTCGTACTTATTTCACATTCCAGCTAGATATTCAACTCGAACGGGGTCGTAAACGTGCACTTCGGCAGAGATTCTACCCTGAAACATAAACCAGGCTAGCCGCACACTGTAGCTGAAACCACACAAGTAAAATATTTTGTTTTGTTCATAGGCGCTGTTCGCATTTCATGCCCGCCGGACTGCACTGCCTGACGACTGCAGTTTACTGTCCCTAGCTGCAATCCTGCACTTAACAAGACTGCCAGATTTCGATTCGCGGAACCTCTCTCTTCCTTCTGTGCTGAGCTGGTTTGTATAAAAGACTCGCTTCTCTCTGTAACCGAAGTTACCTTGCTTCCGACTGCCCCCATTGTCATCCGCACTGACGCCCATGTCACGCTTCTGCGTTGACACACTACTAGATCTCCCAAGCACATGGGCTCCCATGTCAGCGTTTATTCCACTCGTCTCTCTTCTTCCCACCGCGGCCGCTCATTGTGATGATGAGGACGACGACTTGGGAACCCACTAGCGCCCTCTCGTGACGTCCCCTGGAGCTGGACCCTCCGCCGCCACACCGTACTAACAGGTCTCCTCCCCTCAATGCGTGAACTGGTCGGCGAGTCCTGTCACTCCGAGTGCTAGAGTGTGAGCTGGCAGGCATCGGCAACGCCATGGCGGCACCCGGTTGAGGGGCGCTTCAGGATAAAGTTGTCCCCTGTGCACCTAGCCACTCGATAAGGACCTGCGCGCCGCGGTCCAAGCTTGGCTGATAAGCACTTCGCAGTGTCGCTGATCGTGTGGCGATCGAGGAGAACCAGGTCACCCTGCTGAGTTGTGACTTGTCTATGGTGCTGGTCATAGCAGGAATTCTGTCTTTGTCTTGCGGCTGCCAGGTGCGTTTTAATAAAGGAAAGAGCTTCGTGAAGGCAACGACTTATCTCAGCTGCAAAGGCATAGTGATTTGTTGCAGCTAGTTCTGCGTCCTGTTTGCAGTCTGTTGGCTCTCACGGGGTTCGAAGGTCGCAGCCATAACAGGAAGGCAGGGTTGTAGCCCGTAACTACACTTTAAGTTGTGGGCAGTGCTTTAGCAATCTCGGGGATATACCCGTCCTAGCCGCTGTGGCTGGTGCTATAGGCCCGGAGGCACCCCTTCAGAGTGCCATTATGGCGCTCCACCATTTGTCCGGCTGGTTCGTAGGGCACAGTCTGTCGATCTTTTAAACCCCAGTGTTTCAGGAGGCCGCGCCACACTTTGCTCGGTTTCCCACAGGTTTCCCGTTCTAACTGGATATGGCCAGAGGATTTTCGTGCTGGCAAAAAAACTTGAACCATGCAGTCCAGAATATTTTTGCTCGCTGCCGCACACACAGGGAAATAGCTCACTAAACTTTGTAACCTTCTCAACGACAACAAGGAGATACTTGTGGCATCGTGGTGAAGGGGGTAATGACCCGACTATGTCCGCAGTGAGTTCTTCCATGGAAGCACTGTCCCAGTGGCTGTTCATGAGGCCTTCAGGCTTCTGACAACGGGCCTGTGTACGTTGGCCTACCTCGCAACACCGCACATGCTTGGACCCATCAGCTCGCATTCCCAGCCAGCCAAAGCGGCTTGATATTCGGTTTAGTGCTTTGAAAAAGCCAGCATGATCCCTTGTCGGATGATCATGTGCCATCTTGAGGTCTAGCTACCGCATGTGAGCCAGAACCCAAGACACCTTCTTCTAGCCCCTGTGCTGAACGAGCAATCCACATCTGACAGATCTTGCAGGAGACGTTCGTCTCTGTCCTACTACAGGAGCCCTCTGCCTTGCAAAACATCCTTCAGCTTTGACAGCAGGTGGTCTTTTTGCTGGCTGTCAATCAGCTGTTCGATGTCACTTAAAACAGAAGTGTCTCCTGGTGGAGAGAGCACTGCTGTTGTCTCAAAGCTGATCTGGGACTCGTTTTCTGGAGTAGCAGTCGGGAAAAGCGTTTCAGGAAGGCTAAGGCTCAAAATGTCAGGCTGTGGAAGAGGTTCCCTGCTGAGAGCGTCGGCGGGAAGGTTTGCAAGCCCCCTTCTGTGCTTGATTTTGCACTTCAAATCTATAGCCGTAGTACACAGAGTTTGACTATTGGCGAAGCCTGTTTGGTGCGGAACATGCATGCCAGTGAGGGGTGGTCGAAGTGTACTTCAAATTTTGTGAACTCTAAGTGGGGTCTGAGTGTGTCTACTGCCCAAACAACTGCAAGACTCTCGCACTCTTGAACGGTGCAATGCTTCTCTGCCTCTGTTAGCACTCGACGTATGAACGGCACCAGTCGCAGCTAGTTGTCAGGGCCTGCCTGCAGAAGCACGGCCGCAATACCTGTTCCACTGGAATCTGTTTCAACGACGAAGGGTTGATTGAAGTCCGGAAGGCTTGTCACAACATCGTGGGCCAACGATCCCTTCAGTGTGGCAAATGCTGCCTCCTGTTCGGTGTTCCACGCTCATTGCTAGCTTTTTCTTAAGATATTTGTAAGAAGCCGGGCGACAGTTGAAAACTGAGGGATGAGGCTCAGGTAGTCGCCTTCTAACCCCAGTAACGCATGTAGCTGCGTGATTGTGTTTGAACCAGGGTAGTCCCGCAAAGCTAGTACTTTTTCTTCATCTAACCTGCCCTGTCCTGGGGAGATTACGTGGCCCAGGAACTTAAGTGACTGACGGCACACTTGAATCTTGTTAGTGTCGGTGGTAAGACCTGCAGAGCTGAGGCGCTGCAGCACTTCATCGACATGTGTGGCATGCGTCTCCAGGGTGTCGGAATACACCAAGACACCGTCTAAGGCCATGGCACACGCATGGTTCAAGCCATCATAAACTTTATCGCCGCCGCGTTGGCTCAGTGGTTATGGCACTCACCTGCTTACTCGAAAGACGCGGGTTTGCTCCCGTTCGCGGCGGGTGAATTTCGATGGAGGCGAAATTCTAGAGGACCGTGTACTGTACGATGTCAGTGCACGTTAAATAAGCCCAGATGGATGAAATTTCCGGAGCCCTTCACTACAGCGTGCCTCATAGCCTGAGTTTCTTTAGGGCGTTAAACCCCCATAATCCAAACCAAAGCACAAACCACGAACGTTTGGAATATGGCTAGACCACTTGCCACACCTATTGGCATTTTAGTGAATTCAAACGTTCACTGGTGGCATATGAATGCAGTCTATGCGATCTCCTCGCCCCGGACAGGTATTTTGACAGGTCAAAGCTTGAAAACCACTCGGCGTGACCAAGTTGCGCCAGCAGCCAGTCTGTGCCTGGCATGGCATAGGTAAGCATGTCGGTATGTGAGTTGAGTGAGTGGTAGTCAATCGCGAGGCGACAGCCCCCAGACTTCTTCGCCAAAAGCACGCGAGCACTGGTCCATTGGCTTTCGATGCGGCGTATGAAGCCTTGTTGGAGCATCTCCTCAATGCCGCTTTCAATTACCTTCTGCTTCTTCGCATTCACTGGCGGGAGTTTGCAGCGAACTGGACGGCTGTCTCCAGTGTCAATGCGACGTTCAGCAAAAGTGATGAATCAGGGATCTTCGTGAAAATTGGCTTGGTCTTTAGCACCCTCTTTATGCTTTTGGCCAGACCCGTGGTATTGTTGTCCGAGTTATTGTCATTTGTGAACACTGCATGATCCACGCTGGCAGAAAAGGTGGCTTGCTCTGCAAAGATGCTGTCTAAACAATAAGAACTTTCTTCAGGCGTATATTCTTTCAACACCACCATCTCATCCTTGACGAGGGGTAAAATGCATTGTGGCTCCATCCCCACTGTACAGCCTCCTAGCGCCACATGTATGGATATGCTGGTCACTGTCAAAAAGTCCCTTGGCAACGCAATGTCCCTGCAAAGATCAGGCACACGCAAGAAGCGCTGTCTTCGACAACTGGCAGCCCAATTAAGCTTGCACTTGAGCGATGTGGTGGACTGGGACCAACCTGTTGCCAGCCGCAGCGTCCACCTCTCTCTCTCTCGTGCTTGGTACCAGTAAACTCTGCAGCTGCCATCGCATGCAGCACCAGTAGACAAACGCTGGAACACATGTTGACCAGTACCTGGAATGTAGTTGATCCGATCCAGACATCCAAAAGGGACTTCCTCCTGCCGGCTGTAGTTGCCACTTGCAGTGCACTGTCGTAGACGCCCGCTTGGGCAGCATCTATTCTTGCCCGTTTCCCGGGCACTGGGCTTGAATAAGCTCTGGCCGCTGGCAGTGGTAGCAGACTAGTGGTCTGGTTCGGTGTCCAGTTGCGCAGTCGCGAGCAGCATGGTCCAATCTCCGCAGCGCTGGCACCGAGTCCGTCCAGTGCAGGCCCGCTGGGGCTGAGGCGAGGGCAAAACAGCGTGTACTGCGAATAGCGCTGACATAGCTGGAGCGTACAGCTGATCCCTGTGGAACGACGGCTGAATGGACGCGGGGTGAAGGGGCTTCTGGTATGCGGGTGACGCTGGGGCGGGCTGGTATACAGCCGTGGCTGCCGACTGATACGCGGTCGGGGGTGCCGCCTTCAGAGCAGGCTGCAACACTGGAATGCCAAGTGCGGTCAAAGCTGGCCTGAAGGCCAAGTCTCTGGCCACTTGGTTGCCCAGGGGAGGAGGTGGTCTGTTCTCTAGTCGACGCCAGGCCCGCTCCATTAGGCTGTCGGCCGCCTTCGCCTGCTCCACGAGATTAGCGAACTGCATGCCCTCCGCCAGGTCTTGCAGCTGTGGGTTCATTTGTCGGAATACACGGGCCACCTTTTCATAGTCTAGTACGTACCCGCCAATCCGCTCGTAATAAGCCGATACGGTGCAGATAAATTCTTTCAAATTTCCCTCCAAGTGCTGCGTCCTGCGGTCGAGCTCCTCTTTCAGGCGGCGTTTGGAGTCGATGAAGGCGAATTTCGTGTTTATTGCGAGCACAAATTCATTACATGTGGCGAACCGTCCCGCGAAACGCCACCACAGCATTGCACTACCATCTAGCCTCTTGCCAGCAGCGACGCCGGTTATCAGGCAAATGTTCTCCAGACGTTCAAGGAAATCTTCGGGCGTCTGGAGATCGTTAAATCCACTGAGTCTCGGCAGTTGCGAGGTAATCCGCGGAACAGCATCACTGGGCGAATGTACAGCAGCAGTCTCCGTCACAGCTGCCACAGCCACCTGTGAACCGTAGGCAACGGAGGACACAGCTGCCGCCATTAGGCGCTCCCGAACAAGCGCGGCCACGCTCTCCTCCTGCCGAGCAGATCCATTCGTCTGGCTTGCTAAGAGCTGCACTAGGTCCTCGGGAACAGCGATGGAGTTTATGTCTCGGTTGAATCCAAGACGAGCCGCCAATTGTCACGCTTCGATGGTGACACACTCACACAACTCCCCATCATAAGGCTCCTACGCTACCGGTCACTGTACCCACGCCAACTACAATTAGTCCACTCGTCTCCCTGCTTTCCGCCGCGGCCGCTCATCCTGATTATTACGACGATGGATGGATGGATGGATGGATGGATGGATGGATGGATGGATGGATGGATGGATGGATGGATGGATGGATGTATGTATGTATGTATGTATGTATGTATGTATGTATGTATGTATGTATGTATGTATGTATGTATGTATAAATGTATGTATGGATGGATGGATGGATGGATGGATGGATGGATGGATGGATGGATGGATGGATGGATGGATGGATGGATGGATGGATGAATGGATGGATGGATGGATGGATGGATGGATGGATGGATGGATGGATGGATGGATGGATGGATGGATGGATGGATGGATGGATGGTTGGATGGATGGATGGATGGATGGATGGATGGATGGATGGATGGATGAATGGATGGATGGATAATGCTGAACCTTTTAAATCGGACGGTGGTTCAAGCCACCTAGCCATGACTTGTGAAATTTTACTCTTGTCTTGATTTTAGCCACCAATCAGATAACCATCAATTGGTTACTTCTACCCGCTTAAAATCTGCTTTCCCTTCACTGTCCTTACACCCTAATGCTTTGGATAAATCTGCCCCGCTGATTTCCACTGTAGTGTGAAGCCCTTTACTGAAAAGTATCAAGTTTTCTGCCGTTTCCTCCTCCTCTCCACACGCAACGCACAATGAGTATATTCCGTGGTACCTGACTCTATATGACAGTCCGCAAAACTCCCGTTCTGGCCTCAAACAACAAAGAGCTTCCCCTAAGATTACCGTAGATGTTTTCTTTGGAAATTTCCTGGTTAAAGATCCTGTATGTTCCCAGTGCTGATTTCGTCAACATCCATGTTTTCCACAGGGCTGTCTTTGCTTCTTTAACCTTTTGCTTAAACAATAATTGCTGATTTGAGAACTTTTTCAAATTTGAAATTTATTGAAATTCAGACAAAATACAATTTTATAGTTGAACAGGACTAAAGAAGACACATGGGGTCACCTGACAAGGCCCTAATGACCCTGCATTCATAGAGCCTCCCTACTGCTGTCCGGATATCTGCTTGTCAATTTTCTAGTTCGCTTTCTCCATTTCATGTCAACATACCTTATGTACAGGTGTCTAAAAACTTTCCTAGCCTACTACTTTTGCACCATTGTTCTCAATCGCTCCTCAAAGGCTATCTTACTGCTAGCTTCGCTGCTCTCGAACAACGCCCAACCCATATCACCCTGTACCCCCTGATTTGGTGTATTGCCATGTGCTGCCAAAGCTAGCTTCCCTACGCCGCGTTGTTTGATTTCTAACCTTGCTTGAAAATCTGGTCTCGTGCACAGGACCGCATCGCCGAAAGTCAGGCTAGGAACCATCACCTTTTTTCAGATTCCTCTTGCCACTTCATACCTATTGTAATTCCACAGTGCCCTATTTTTCATGACAGCTGCATTCCTACTAGGTTTATTCAACACATTTTTATGCTCTGTCAGATACTCAGCACCGCTATTTATCCACACCCCAATATAATTGTACTCATCTACTACTTCTAGCGTGAACTCCTGCTTTCTATGCTCACCGCCCTCATCATCAAATATCATGACTGTAGAGTTTTCTTTACTAAACTTCAAACCTAATCTATCTCCATCTGTACAACAAATGTATATCAACTTCTGCAAACCTTTCTTGTTGTCAGTCATTACCACTATATGATCCGCGTTCTTAAGTCACGTTAATCACTGTTTAACCCATTCTCCTTGCTTGGAAAAAGAAAGGTAGTCCGCTCCTCGCTAGTTTGGCCTCTAACCCTTGCAGGTACAACTTGAACAGCAAAGGAGACAGAGGACATTCTTGCCTAAGCGCCCCCTGTATTTCTATAGGTCATGATACATTTTTTCCTATTTTATAAGCACTCTGTTACCTTTATATACATCTTTTAAAAATTAATTACTTCATCTTCCACATCCAATGTGCCCAGAATGTCCTACAAATGCTCTTAAGTAACGTTGTCGTAGGCTCCCCTAATATCCAGAAAGGCTAGCCTTAGGAGCCTGTGTTCTTTTCAAGCAATCTCTATACACTGCGTCAAAGAAAACACATTGTCCTCCAACCTGCTTTGTTTCCGGTACCCATTTGTAGCTCCCCTAGAATCCCTCGTTCTCCACCCAATCTTGCAGACTGTCCATTAGAATCTGCATCATCATCCTGTAAACCACAGATGTCACTGCTATGAAGCGGTAGTTACGTCAGCTTTGTCCCCCTTTCTCTTATATATCATGTTCATTCAACTTAATCGCCATTCATCGGGGGCTTTGCCATCTACTATCATTTTGTTCACTACCTGCAATAATATTTGCTTGGATTTTGGTCCTAGCTTCATTATTATCATGACCGGAATGCCATCTAGTCCTGTCGACATGCCACTAGGAACCTTCTTCTCTGCTCTATCCCACTCTCTTCGCTCAAGTGAAGCAATTGCAGTAACCGGTCTATCCTTTTTCGATAAATTTTGTGAAACATTGCTTTCTTTATAATGTTCTATCATCATTGTTCCTATGTGTTTCATTGAATCATCCCCTTCTAGTCGAATACACTGGTCTGTAACAATAAACGTTTGCTCTAGCCTAGTCTTATTACTCTTTGTATTTAGATGTTCCTCGCATTTCTTAGCTGCTTTTCTATCCTTTGTATCTACTTTTGACATCCACTGAGCAGCCTTTCTTCAAATTTTCACATTAATCAAAAAGGATGCTTGCCTTCTACAATTTATGAAAGTATCCCATTTTCTGTCTACTTCAGCTTCTGGTTCCACCCTCTTCTTGGAATATCTGTTTTCATGGACGCTTCCTGATGTTTCTCTATCGCCTTGACTTCCTCATCCCACCAACTCTTAGGTTTGCGTCTTTTACCTTTTAGCTTGACTCGCATCTTAGCCAGCTCTAGCTCAAGTAATGGAGTTAATTTGGTATCAGTCTATTCTGTTTCACTATCTTCAAAAAATACTTTCTGAGTTTGTTTGGCTGCTGCTTGCAATTGCTTTTCTGAGTAAAAGTTCCCCTCTGATTGTCCATTTCGTTTGAGCCCTACCTTGGTTTCTCTCCTGAAACAACTTGATGCTCATTACCCCAAACATATTATACAACCTATGGGACATAAGTGCATAATCTATCGTCGAGTGGAGACTCCCTTCCTCTCATGTTATGAGCCCTTCACACCTCTCGGTACTGTTGCATTCAGCTAAATCATGCCTGTCACACATATCCAGCAGCATGCTTCCTTTAGAATAAGTGTACCCACCCAGGTCTTCTATGTGTGCACTCATATCGTCTAATTTATTATCTCTCCCTGTCCTCCTAGCTCATCAATTTCGCTTGCAATACATTTTAATATTTTCCTGTTTTCCTCTTCGGCATTAGCTCCTGTCGACAGGTACACAAATTCAATGAGTGTTCCCTCCCCTTTTACTTTGCCTTTTAGTCATAAATTTTCCTTGCTTCACAGTCTGACCCTTTGAAAATTCATATTTTTATGAATGAATGCCCCAATTCCACCCCCTTTCTGCTGCCCTCTGTTCTATTGCCTTATTCCCATGCATAGTTTGCATTACAGGGTGGTTTCTTGATGTCTCTAAGATGCGTTTTCACTAAATCATATACCATTAATTCCTCGTGCCTTAACTGTTCCTCTATTTCCTCTCATTTCGGCCTATTTCTGCCACCTTGCCTGTTAATGCAACATATATCTGAATTAACTTGGCCCAGGCGCTCGTGTCTATTTCTTCACCTATGGTTCCATCGTCTCTTTGACCTTGGTTCTTCCTTGTCTACATTGGTTTTCTTAGAGCTCTGGGTCTCCCCAAAAAAGCTTTACCGGGCGACCTATCCTACTACCTACCGTCTTGTCAGTGGCACCACAGTAGTGAATGCCATTCTGTGCAAAAGAAGTGGAAGCTGACATCTTACACATCCCTGTTAATTTCTGTTACCCCGTATCCTAGTCGTCAACTCATTAACCTAATTACACGATTAGCCTCGACGACCCCCTTTCCGTTCCGCTATACTGCCTCTGGACCTCTGGGATTGTGGATATGCTGACATGCACACTTTCAGAGGCCTCTCTAAGCCTACGCATCCCAACTTCTAACTGTTTCTTGAGGTGCTGGCTCCTACCCTTCAGCACATCGTTGAGACCAGCATAGATAACGACATGGTTTTCGTTATCCATGTTGTCACCTACCAAATCATGGGCTTTGGCCATTGCATCTACCATGCACTTCCCTGACTGGGCCTCCACCTGCACTCGCCTGCCCGCCTTCACTGTCGCCAAAACGCCTTCCTTAACCTTCGCTACTTTAGTCGCCAACTACCAGAACCCTTCAACGCTCTAACCATTCGCTTCCTGACTGCGACTGTTGGCCTCCGGATCGCGCTAGCTGTCTCTCGCGCCGCCGAACGCTATTGTCGCGCGTCACCGTGCCTGTTTTTACCTCTCTGTCTTCCCCATTCAAAGCCTGCTGCGCTACAGCGCTGTAGGATCGACGAGCCTCGCCCACCACCCGACACTGCTCTGAACAGGGGTGACCTGCCGGCTGCGACTTGAGAGTTTCTACCTGCTCTTCTAGCTGGGCCCGCTTTTCCCGCTCTTCCTTCCGCTCCCCCTCAATTCGCTCCAACAGGTCGGCTTTAGCCTCCTCTCTCTTAAGCGAGTCGGCGACCTGAGTTTCTAGCTTAATCCGTTGCTCTCGTTCTACCATCAGGTACCCTTTGATTTCCTTAATCCTAGCTGCCCATGCCCCTTTGAACATCCAAACGGCCTCCTCAAAACGCTTACATAGCCTGCACGCGAAGCTAGCTCCATCTGCCTCGGCTAAGCTCCCGAAATCGGTTTCATCTAAATAGCACCAACGATCGCACTCCTGACACTGCACTAACTCGCCGTAGACCTTGACTTTACTAGCTTGCCGACCCATCGTCCAGCCGACTACGTAACGGAAAAGCCTGTAAAAATTCCTACACAAAAACCTACGTCACACACACCTCCGCTAGCCTTCCTACCCCAAACAAAGTTTAAAACTACTACCTATACAGCATTTACAAGCGAAAGTACCAAAAAGCACTTAGCTTCGGACAAAGAAGCTGGAGCTCCGAAAAAAGCGCCCTCCCTCGACGGTGTCACGAGCCAAAAGCCTGCTTGGCGACCCACTAGCGCCCCCTCTTGACGCAACCCGGAACTAGACCCTTCCCTCAACTGCCACACGGCCTTTACACATTTCAAGGAACACGTCTACTCCGACACGTCAGTCGCTGTCCAGAAATCTCCCAAAATATACATCGTCTGGCGGCTCGCATCCCGCAATCCCTTTGAGTGGAGTGGATCCCAAGTGACCAGCTCAGTTCACAAAGCTCTGCAGATTCTGCAACCCGCTTGGCGACCCTACCCTCATCAATACCTCGATTCCTCAGGAAGGCTGATGCTACCCTCCTTTTCACAGGAGAGGAACACCTCCGGCCCCAAACACGTGCTCTCGTCTCTCCGTGTGGATAAACCTCCCACCGTGGTCTTCCCTCTGCAGAGCAAGTTGTGCTTCAGAGGATCCGTTTCGAAGTTGCCCTCTGCCGTTACTCGGACATGGCCTCACTATCGCCACTTATATCCCTGTCCAAGGTGTCCTGTCTCCAACTCGCAAAATACTCAGTTTCGTATTCACCATTTGTTTTGGGTTTTCTTGGCAGTGAAGCCAACGAAAATTCGCCACCTGGCAGCAACGGGTCTCCTGCCGGACAATCCGTTCCCATGTATTCCTTGGACACAGGGGCCACATCATCGCTCCCTCCTCGCCTTTATTAACTCGGTCCACCATTTATACTTCGTTTAACACCCACCAGCTCTTTCGTTTCTCTGTCTACCTTCCCACTCCCCTTATGCCCTGACATAATAAATAACGTTATCAAAACATCTCCTGTGAAATAAATTAAACGCTCTGGACGCTAGAGCGCGCTGCCTCCGCGCAGCGGGCTCTAATCAGAGATGCTTACTCCCCACACCTCTACCCCCAGAAAGAGAGATCATGGTGACGCAAGTCCGAATAGCCCTCCTGACTCTCCGAGCCAGTTCCGCACGCAATGCAGATCATCAGACCACAAACTCTACGCTCCGTAATGTGGACGCCCAATCGGGCACCTAGACTACGCACGATTTCAACCAGTGCTGAAAGGAGTATACCCTCCATCAGCCCTGGCGCCACGCGAAAGTAACATTCACAACCAAACTCAACGAACCACTGGCGCTATAAACAATTTGCCCGATTTCGCCATCCTCATAGGTCAGAAAACTCTTCGAGCATGTTGTGATAGCGATACTCGCAACTCTCGTGGTGGACAGCAATCCGTACCGGAACACCTTGGTGGGATTCCGCCCCATCTATCCGCAAATTATGTCGCGCTGCATCTCATGCACGACATTTTCGAATCATATCTGCCGGGTCACATCAAGGCATTCTCTCTAAACCTTTTGACTGCAATGAGCATCAGGCGATCATGACTGCCCTGTATCCATTGAATGTGGGTGGGCGCACGTATTGGTGCGGACGTAAGCAAACACAGCACGCTATTACATTCAAAATTCAATCACACCTTCCCTATCGAGAGTGAAGAGCCAGTTTTTCCACAAATGAGCGCACAGGAGTCCCCAACGAGCATGAACACACCATAGCTGGCAGATTCATTTCGTCATTATCAACCACCTTACAACCTCCACAGCAGGACAAACGCCTCTCCCATACATCTCCAGTTAGCCATGCCAGCTGCAGCCATCTTTTCTCCGCAGATTTATCTCATCCGGCTACCTAAAATTTCGGCGCCCCCTGCAACGCTTGCGTCCTCTTGGTTTCCATGCCGATATGGTTGGTGTATTGGGGTTTAACGTCCCAATGCGACTCAGGTTATGAGGGACGCCGTAGTGAAGGCCTCCGCAAATTTCCACCACCTGGAGTTCTTTAACCTGCACTGGCATCGCACAGTTCACGGCCATCCAGAATTTAGCCTCCATCAAAATTCGACCGCCGCGGCTTGGATTGAACCCGCGTCTTTCTGGTCAGCAGCCAAGCGCCATAACCACTGAGCCACCGCGGCGGCTTTCCAGACCGTTACACTTAACGACCATCGATTATCTTGCCTTTGCATTACATGCCGTGGTCAAGCTAATTTCTTCTTCTTGCTTTAAACTAAGATGTCATTATCCCCGCTGGTTATCTCAACCACTTTGCCCGTTTGCGGTCTCTTAGCGTTATATATTTCATGTTTCTTTCCATAGCTCGCTGCGTTTCCGTCAATTTAAGTTGAAGCCTTTTCGTTAACCTCCACGTTTCTGCCTCGTAGGTGCCTCATGCTTTACTCTTGAGAGATATTGGTAAACTGCCATTCATGAACTGAGACAACCAGCCATACTGCCTCTATACCATTCATGTTCTTCTGGTAATTTTTCCGTCGTAATCCGGATCTGCGTTCACTACTTTCCCTTAGTAGATGTATTCTCTTACCGCTTCCAGCGCCTCGCTACTAATTGTAAACTGCTGTTTCCTTGCCAGACTGTTGAACATTACTTCGGTTTTCTGCATAATAATCTTTAGGCCCACCGTCCTGCTCTGCCTGTTTATTTTATTGACCATGTTTTGCATTTCATCCCCTGAATAACTTAGCAGGCAGTGCCATGAGCGAATGGCAGATTACGAAGGAATTCTGCATTAACCCTGTCCCAAATATTCCCAATCCAAGCCCCTCAATTTTAATAAACAAGTGGTGAGTAGTGTCAAGGAACAAATAGGCCAAGACACTGTTCATCGGTAGCGTTCCCAGATAAACTCCCAGGGCGCGTGAGAAAACGTGAACCTCTTTGTCTTTTAGTGCTATCTGAGGCCACCAGGTTGATTAACCGCGGCATTGTCTCTCTCTGCCTGACACCTTTTATAATTTCGAATTTTATTGCCGGCTTTATTAAGGAATTTGGCGGCTGTTAAGTTGTAGACATATTGAAGTATTTTTTCTGAAGCGTTATCTTCAACATGATTCCGTAATGCCGACATGACTATTCAGGTTTGAACTGTGTCAAATGATTTCTCGTAATCTAACATAGTATATTGCCGCGAATCGTCATAGTGTTTGTTTTTTAATTCTTCAAAGCTGCCAGAACGCCGCTTTATCGCTTATTTTGTGATGCGAGATGCAACCAGATTTATCTCGATTGATCACATTCAGGTAGAGCCGATAGTACGTTGTTCTGGTAACTTTGCACGCCGTATCTCTAAAGTTCGCTATCAGCTTTAAATTGAGCACGGCCGAGAGCAGCGGGCATTATGTTCGACGACCGCCGTGCACGCTTGTGGCTAGGCCGCGAGTAAAGCAGACCATTGTGAACGCAAGTCAGCCCAAATAAAGAGTTTTGTTTAGACACAATTTTCGCTGTCTTTCTGCTCTCCGGATTGCACTCACCATTGCGTGACAATACATAGGGGTTAGTTATATTCAGCGCATTTCTCTATCATCTGATTGACAGTGTGAATATGGTCTATTGTCGAGTAGCCTTTACGAAAGCCAGCCTGATAAAGTAGTTGATTGGAGCCTAAGGTTGGCCTGACTTCATTAGCGTTTATCTTAGCAAATAATTTGTAGGCAACCGGCAGTATACTGATCAGTCTGTAATTTTCAAAGTCTTTGACGTCCCCTTTCTTATGGAATAAGATAGTGTTCGTCTAGGCTTCCGCTCCGCTCAAGGTCATCAGAGATTTAGTATGCAGGGTGGATGGTTTTTATAGCCCGATCTCCCTGCTGTCCTTCACCAGATCTGCTGTCGCCTTATCCTCACCAGGCGCTTTCGTCCTTTGCATTTCTGCTACGCCTTTTGTTTGCGTCCTCTATCATGACTGGCGGGATGCCTCGTTCCGATATTTTACTCGCTCACTCATTAACGTACTGATTACGTTCGCCGTTTCATACGTTTGTGCTGAACTGTTCAGCTAATTTAGCTCTTTTATCCTGATTTCTAATGCGATCGCCTTTTTGCCTCATATCGCGTACGCGTGATTTTCACATATATGCCCAGTTTTCTCTAAATATTGAAAACATACCGACGCAATCACCGAAAAACAAGAACCGGCAGTAATTTTATAACCACCTCCAATTACTTTTGCTGGAGCGCTCCAAGAAATGCGTAATTACCAACGATTTTTAACTGCCGCCGAACAATTGTGACCTAACGGAAGCCACGCACGAAAAGGAGAACGTGAGTGGCACACACAGATACGTGCAATTACCGGCGAACCAGCAACTCGGATGCCACCCTCTGAACTGCTTTGGCGGTCTCCCGACTACGCAGAGCAATGGCGCAAGAGACGAAACACAAAAGTGATCTTTCGCACCATAGGCTCCGACTGCTGACGGCTGGAGGGCTCGACTCTCCACCAGGATGCTAAAGAGTTTAAGAATAGCGGGCCCCAAGAATTTTTGGGCGTAGAAGCACGCATGTGCTGACCGCAATGCCCGCCTTCGCAGTAAAAAAATTTATACCCCTAAGAGTGCTCTGAAGGTGCTCCGGCAATATGCACCCCTTGGTGCACCTTTATAACACACTTATTTTATTATATACACCCCTCATCACTGTCTAAAATGGCGCTATTCCTCCAAGCACCCTTCATTTTGCGTAGGGTGTAGAAAGAGTGTATGAAGGCTACATAAAATGACCATATATTTATATATACATTGCCTTGTAAGGCTCGTGTGCCAGAGATGAAACTAAGAAAGCAGTAGCCACTCATAAAGAGACACCATTTAACATTAGTTTGACCAATGTTCATATCTTTACATCTGGTTGGCACTTTTCTTCAGTTGCCATTCTGAACACAAGTGTTCTCCTCAAGCAATTTTTAGGATCGTGTACATATATGCGCACTACAAGTCAGCCAGAATCACTTATGCTGAGCAACTCACAAAACAATTTTCCCATGGTTACATCTCTTCACTGTTGTGTGATATTTAAGAGCCTTGCATTTATCTTCTGGCATTACTGAAATAAGCAATATAATCTGAGGGCCTCAATTAACAGTATAGATGAAAATGGATGAAATCTATTTCGATAAAAATGATTTTAATCACCAAAAAAGTGAAGCATAAGGAGTGAAAACAAGACCAAATGCAGCATATTACATACCAAAATTAACAGGAAACTTAACACTTTGTTATTGAGGAACATGTGATAATGAAAAAGTTCAGTAAGTGCAATCCATGCGTAGAAGCATACAGCAAACAGTTTAGAACTTCAAATGATGAATGCTTAAAATTGTTGTGTCCTAGATCTTCACAATGAAAGTATGAAGGCACCGAATATTGCCGAAAGTGTATAAAAATAATTCAGAAATCAGTAAAGTAATGAATGACGTGCATTCAAAACAGCGCGTCCCCTGTGCTCTTGCCTGTACAGTGCTTCTGTGTCAAAGCTTGGCACAGAGGTAAAAACTAACTTCTTGAGTAGCAGACACAACATAGATGTGTAACTGCTCATCAAAGTAAACAGTTTCAAGCAGTCTCCCCAACAGCAGCAATACTTTGTTGATGTAAAATATTTCGCGGTGTTGGACAGTGCTTAGCAGGGAATCACTAGGGACATATTCTACAACAACACATCCGGCCTCGTATGTCTTCCCATCCATACTAGCTGAGCTTACAGCGTAGGGATGAGTAGTTTCAAGGTTGTGCTCAGAAATGAACTGTTTTGTTTTTTTAGGGCGGTTTGCAGAAATGACAGGCAAACATCTAGTTGTTTCTGGCGCTGTTTTGCTGCCCTCCACAGTCAATGAAAACGCTGAAATTATTCGTGCCTTACATCCAAGCCATAGATGAGGTTCTAAGAATTGTGTATTCTGCGAGCAATGTCCCTAAAATATTGATGTTTTGCATCAAATCGCATTGCCCAAAGCCCAGTCAAAGGCCCAAAATTTTCAATGCAAGATGGATAATGGCTCATATAGTGCATCTTATAAGGAAAAGTCACTGCTGGAAACAAGGACTTCAAGCCCAGAAGAAAGAAGTGAATCTTCCTCTGCAAGGAAGCAATCAATGAAACAGAAATTTTCGGGCACATTATTATGTCTATGAGTTGAAGTTTGAAGTTTATTTCTATTTCATTAAGAAATGAGGGATCCAACACGAAAAGTGAAGGTTCTCGGAGAAACAAGTAAAGATGCCACATTACATATTCCAATGGCATACATTCTCCAACACAAAAGATTAGATGGCGAAAGAGGCAGAAATTCTCTGAAGCTGAACCTTTCATCGTGGCCGCTCCTTACAAAAAGTGCTTTTGAATGGCTCCTGGTTTATTTCTCATATCCCATGGATCATACCTCCAATGAGCAATTGATTTGTTCAACTGGTAAATAGAAAAAAACCTTGTGAAATTAAAGAAGAAATGATGTGGTTAAGTGCAAACGGTACGACACCCTCGTGCATATCGGGCATAACATCAGAGGGAAAGTGTTGCATTGGATCGATTCCCTGACTAGTGATAGCACACGCATGCTTAACTCCGTAGTGGCCCAGTTGGCAGGCGGGCGTTCAACGTACTTATGTGGTGTTCATGCCCTGCTGGTGCGCGAAGTCAAAAATCCCTCTCCAGATATTTGTACGTGATTTCATGGTAAAGTGACATGCAGAAGCTACAAATTCTACCATGACTGAAACTTTGCTGAAAGCCACCAATCCTATCGGTAGAAAGGTTGTCACCGGTAAAGACAAAGATAGACCCTTTCACACGGCTTTCAATAACAAATATGCCATCACTTTGCAAACTGTTAATATCTTCAAGCAGTGGTGCAATAACTACAGTCATGCCGTATATTTTCACATGTTTGCTTCAACTAAAAGAGCCAAATCATGTGCGACAAAGTTGATCGTAAACTTTTGCTGAAATTAAGCAGTGGGAAGTACACTGCCATTGCCTTATACTTTCCTCGTTTGCTGCCAAGAGGGTTGCAGACTTCAAATTCATCGCTGTACAGTTGTATACAAATCGGGTTTTCATCACCAGCAAAGTATTTATGTTCACGAAAAGCCTTTCCATCAAACACAGAGCTCAAATGGGTACTATGTTTGAAGCAAGCATTGAAATTGTCTGAAAATGAAGGCTTTTCCACAAGAATTGGGAGTACTTTGCACAAGGGCACATACTGCATGCTGTCTATCTCCCCATTTTTTCCTTCCTAGCAGGACAGTACGGGGTTCAACAAGTGCCAGATGCATTTTCCAGCACATAAACCTGCCATATCTTGTCAAGAGCTCCTCAGTTTCAGGGCTGCATAAGAGCTGTTTAACATTTGCGATCTCTTCTGTGGTGGAGTGCCCGTCTTCAATAATATATTTAAGAAAAAAAAACACGTCATTTGCTGTTTCATCCATGGTGGACTCTGTCAGACTTTCCTTCTTTTTCTTTTCACTTAAGTAGCAGCATTGCCAGTTGCTTCACATATTCACCTCTCACTCAGCGCCTTGTCCTGGTCTCCGTCCTTTGGGGGCCTTTCTTCAATGTCTTCCAATTGAGCACACTCACTTAGTCCGTGGTAGAGAGGAACTTGTGGTGTATCCATCGCTGCTGTCTCTTTTTAATCATTTCAGCATGATTCCTGTACACATGTCTCATGTATGAAGTGAAGATATTTAAAGTATTCATGCAACCATTTAGGCCACACACACAGTTTGTCTCATGTCCATGAATTAGCCACAGGTGCCTGAAAAGGCACCTCAAGGAAAACCTCTGGCAGTCACACCTATGGCAACAAAAAAAGCGGATGCCTGGCATCTGCAAAGCAAACAAAAACCCATGTTTTGTTTAGTATTGTTTTTAGTCAGCTCTTTGTGTGACGCTATGCCTAGGAAGAGCTATCATAAGAAATATATCATGTGCTAGGCAAAAAATTTATGTTAACATAACTTTCGGCCTCACCACCGCCATTCTCGCAAAACGAATCAACCGAACCTTTTCGTCTACTGCAACCCATTGCTCGGGCGACAAAGGAAGAAACTATGTAGCATTATTTTAAAGTAGAGGTATCCCTTTCTAGGCCTATATATGGTGATGCTGTGCAAATATCAGGGAATCAAAGCTTTAGATCGGGGATTAAGCGAATTTGGTGCCCCCAAGACAGTGTTATGCATGGCAGGTGTGGCCAGAAACGACGGAAGTACATCTGCTGAGGCTAAAAAGAAAGCTAAGTAGGGCTGATTGGTGTAATTGACGGAAACTACACAACACTCCACCCAGTGTTTCCGGGGACTCTTTCAAAATTTCCTACCCATTGGGAGTTTGATATAGACAAAAAATTGTTTGCATTAACCAGATCTCAGCGTCGGCAGACAAAATTTTCTGCAGAAGCCTTATAATTAAACAACTGATTAATAAAGGCTAACTAATTACTTTCAAATTATGCAGTTGGGAGAATAGAGCGAATGACAAATTTGAAGCCATGGAAAGATTACGCCAAATGAGTGTTTGAAACGACGAAAAAGTCCTTTTCTAGAACCGTGAATCATGAGGAAATCTTTCGCTTCTTGCGCAAAAAACCGAAAGACGGCGCACTGGAAGCGAAGGAAGCTCAGTGCAGGTGCGATATCCCATGATGACGTATTCCAGCGGCCACGACGCCCAGTTCAAATTCAAGCGGTATTTTTCCATGCACATTTTTTTGTTGCGCAGCTCAGGGGTGGGAAAAGAACATTTCTTGCAGACTTCGTGGTCTTATTTCGAAAGCGCATTGAGGGAAACGAAGCGCATTAGAGGGCACAGTAGAGCTGGCGATCGAATTTCGCGCTGTTGCCGCTGCCACACATCATCAGCCGACGTCACGGCTGCGCCAAGCTTCCTGCGCGTGAAGTGCGCTCAGTTTCGCTTTCTAGCAAAAAATTGCACCGACAGTCCTCGCGCTGCAGAGTTTGAAAAAATGACCTTTTTTTCTCTTTCAAAAGCTGCTATGACATTGTCTTGTCTTGTCTACGGCTTCTAATTTCTCATTGGCACTATTCTCTAAACTGCGGCAATGAAAGGGTTAATTGGCGAGTTTTTTTAATTCGCTGCATACAGTGTATACCGCTTATAAGTATGTCGCGGAGGACGTGAAAATCAGCACTATAAGCGGCGCCGCGCAGTAACCTAAACATTAATTTCCCGTCAACATGCACGCCAGACGGATAGTTTCGTTTTCAAAAGCGCTCTATTAAGCCCTGAAGAAACACCATCCCACGAACTCTTCTGCACGCTAATATTACTCATATATTTAGCATATCGCGCACGTAGGGACCACGGGGGTTACAGCGGCTGTCGCCGCAGAATTGCATGCGTGCTTATCAGCGTGTGCCAAGTTCCGCGAAGGCGGTCGCGCTGCACGCGGTATGCAAGAACACCGCTTTCGATTATTTCAAAGAGATAAGACATGCCATTTCCCGGGCTTTTAAGACACAGACGCCATCACGATGGCAGCTCGGCGACGAAAGATCTCTTTTGAAAACTCTGACACACCGCCCCGAACTAACGCAGGCGTGGAGGCTCGTTTAAAGGCCATGGACTTACTCGCAAAAATCGAAAATGAACCATACAACTCGCTGAACCTCGCACAAAGAATACAACCGCAACGAGCCACGACCTGTCTCGAGGCGAAAGCGCTCTCCGCTCCTCGAGCCCGGCCGTGAACGGGCGATTTCGGCTACTCTTTCACTAAAAGAGCGAAGCGCAAGTGAAAGATACCGACGTCGCTCGAAAAAGTGTTGAAGATCAGATGCATGGAAAGGAGGACAGCGCTAGAGCGACAGAGGAAAAAGCGTAGCTGCTGCGGGATACTTACCCGTGCCCACTATTCCCTTCACAAGAATACATCGCAGCGACCGACAACAAGCTGTTGCGGATACTTGCAACAGACGGAATCAATGCGTGGAAGCTGAGGAAGCAAACGGCGCGCGCTCAGAGCCCGCACATGTGTTGCACAATAAATTGCAACTAAACAGGTGGTACGATGTGCTGTCTCGCGCAGGGAAGCCCTGTGCCCCGCATGAACGCGCAACTGATAATTTGCGCTGACACCGAGCGGATTTCAAAACGACGCTATAACCGCTATTGCCCTTCGCGCGGCCGCATAACAAACGATATGGCTTTACAATTTCTATGAAAGGCAGAAAGTCTACTTGTCTCGATACACGCCTATGGAAGGCTACATGCCTACGAATGGTTACATGTCTCGTTATCTGAGCAAAACTCTGCATCTAGACTTTGGCAGCTGTACCAGATAACTATAGTGAGCTTGTATTCCTCCGAATGCATTGTAAGCAGCTCTCTCTTCAGCATTTTGCCTCGAAATTCCGGATGGCACTGTCCAATGGTGCAAAAACTAAGAAATGCGTGAAGAATAACGCATTCAGGATGCGAACCGCTGTAATACCCAATCGAAAGCAGAATGCTAACACATTGCCCCACAAAAAAAAAAACGAAGCAGAAACTTTTTTGCCTCGCTCCTTGTCCCTTTTACAAACAGTATATTTGAGCAGACAGCGCCAACAACGTCGCGTCGTGCCTGTAGATAGTCTATATTAACGTATCTATGGCAATCTGTTCCAATGACAAGTATGCTGCACTGGTTCCGCAGTCGTGAAATTCCTTGCTGCTTGAAGTTTACGTCGCCTTTTCTTCGAACACAACAAAGAAACTTGCAGCGATGCGATATGTTTCCGGTATACTCCGTCACCGCCGATGACGCCGAAGCAAACTCCGCGCGTTTTCTGTGAACGACGGTGACCTGTCGCCGCCCGCGACGCTGAGCACGATAATCACATGTTATTGCATGCGACTGAAATCATTTCACTGGTGTACTTGCCGAAGAAGAAATACACGCTGCTATTCAACGCGTCGCTTGAGCTCGCCATTTTTTGTTCTGCACGCCTCGTCTTTTTCTTCCTTTATTCTAGTCAGCGCCTCCTTCAGACAGTGCCTGCAGCATGAGGGATCCCAGTGGCCTCCGGCCTCTTTCCAATTCTCTCTTGACCCACAGTATATTGAAGCGCCACCTCGCGTACACGGCGCCGATCTGCGCTCTGACAGGCACTACGTGCTCAAATGTGCGTAATTCCACAAATTATTATTATTTTAAAAAATCATAAAATACTACCTCTAATAATAAAATTGATAACTGCTAATCTTACAAAATAACTTACGCGGCTATGTAATACGCTAGCGCCACTGCTCGGTCCTTCACAGAAACAGACGGACACATAGACGGAAATGTGCGCAGCGCTGCGGACACAGCGGTCGTTATTCGCATCGCTCATCACGTGATGTTCTTCCCGCCATTCCTCCCTTTTCACGCTGGTGCGCTTGGTGGTGACGGACGGTGACTGCGTAAGCTTTTGGTGATAGAGTGCTTTTGAGCCCCGTCGGAATTTTGCGGCGCAGAAATTCCACATGTGCGTGTCATGGTTCCTGCTCCGAATGTGAATGCCAGGAGGACGATCACAATTCCGGAAGGCTCATTATTATGCTTGACAGAAGCAACACGTCATGCCCCGTGTTGGTAGGCATCATAGACCCTTTGAGAGTGAAATTTCAGGTGAGCACTCTTTTATTGTGACCGCGTGTTATCACATGCTGAGAGTAAAATGAAGTATGCTTGCTCTGTACGCGTTATATTGGTTTTCCACGCACACACGTGCGCGAGAGAGTTGGCGACGGCGCTTGACCCATATCCCAGTGCATGCGCATGACAATATAACACTGCCTAATTACTATCGACGTGTGGTGAACCTGTTGCTTTATTCAATGTGGATTTCGCGGCACATGCGCAGCACGCCCGTTTCTAATGTTTCGGATTTGGGTATTTCATTGCTTGTGAGCGTACAGATTCAAGCGTGCTGTAGCGTCTCGTTCCTCAGCGCCTCAGCCCTTTTCTAAAGTTCCGTATTTAGGTGTTTTAATTGCTTGTCACTGCGAAGATTATAGCGCGCTGTGGTGTCTCTTTCTTCATCGCCCCAGCTCTCCTCTGAAGTTTCGGATTAGGGTATTTCTATGCTTGTGCGAATGCAGATTAACGTGTGCTGCTGCGCCTCTTGCCTCTCTGTCTTCGTCTGTTTCTAAAGTTTCGGATGGTATTTCAGTGTTTGGGAGCGTGCTGCGGCGCCTCCTCCCTCTCTCAGAGCAGCCGCCGGCTTTAACAATTTGGGAGTTTGGTACTTGAGAGCGTTTGGGCTGGTTACGAGCTGTTGCGGTTGTTGGCAAAGGTTATTCGAAGGAAGTAGGTAGGCCCCAAAGTTGTCTGGTATTATACATACACGTAACTCAATATTCTTTACCTCAGTATATCAAAACATCAACACACCTACGCAGCTGCGCCGAAATTTCGCACTATGGATAAACGTCATCATTCTGCCAATTTTTACCAACTCGCAGCGCTCCGTGTTGCTGCAGCTCGGATAATATTAGGCGACACCGTCTCAATACTGAGCTGCATCGCGGGACATGGGCTATTGCCGCTATAGAGCGGCTGGCCGCGAAGTGCAAAGGGCATATTCTTTGCCGTCTTTTTGCTTCCTGAACATTCCTGTGAGTTTTGCAAAGCTTAGAATGCACCACTTTGACGTCATGAAATCACGACATTTTGTTTCTGCCGAATATGTAGAACCACCAATTGGCGTAATATTTACTGGAATTTGTTAGCCGATTCTGGATGGCCATTTTCAAGAATATGTTGACCTGGCAGCGGGAGATGAAATTCCTGACATGGGTAAAGTCACTGTACTAACTAATGGTACTCCAGCCTCGATTCAACCATCTGAGTCGCCGCCTTTGGTATGTGACAATCAGCAAGTACCTGAATGTCACTGTGCAATATATTACACCACTTCAAACTTCCTCATTTTTCAATCTAACAACAGTTATAATGAAGAGCGTTATGCAGGAAAATATTGAGCGTATCAACGTATCTTTAAAAAGGTGAATTTTATACTGTATGTGGTGATCATTGGTATAATTTGGGCGCATTGTCATTCAATTTTTTTTTTCTGTGCCTATTTCAGAAGAAAAACTCACAATTACTCTGTTGTCTTAGTTGCACTTTCGGTTTTATATATCTCAAACTTCAAATTTTTGTTTGTCTTGGTATATATGTTCTGTGCATTTAAAGCCCCTTGTTTCGCTCTGTGGATTTGGCTTTTTGAGATTTCTTCTCCCAGGTGTCATGCGGTTCTGGCTCTGTTGAGCGCTCCCCTATAGCTTCCATCTGCATGGCGGCTCACACTAGCTGTTAAAGATTATTAGTAGTGCCATTTCCTGGTGAAATATCAGTTTTTGAAATTTGCTCAGCCAACGTTCATTTTTTGTGTGTGTGTTAACTAAAGTCAAGCACTTAAATATGAAACCAAAAATATAGTTTCTCTATTTCAGTATTCCTTACTTTGGAGCGCATGATTATAAGAGCTCAGAAAAATGAATTTCGCTGCCACAGTATAATTTTTCTCGAGAACAGTTATGATGTTTTTGCGTTTTTCTGTTCATATGCATTTAGGATACCTATTTATTGTTTACATTTTCCTTCCGCATTTTGAAAATTAGTGATTGAAAGCACTGTCTGACCAAAATGCTTGACGCTTTTTGCTTCAAAAGCGAAATTCAGAACATGGTTTGCCAGTTTCATAATAAATGCATATATCAGAAGTAGCTGTTGTCAGTATATATTTGCAGTAAATACTTAGCTTTTTTTGTTGTTAGAGAAATCAAGAAGAATTATCAGTCATATTATAATGGTAATATAAATTTTCATTGCTTGCTCCAGAACACAGGTCTTGAGATGGAACGCGATACGGCTGTTCACACCAACATTGGAGCTGAACCAAAGCAAGAACCTGTGTCCTTTGATCTGTAAGTCTTTTTTTGACGCTTGAACAGAAATGCATGTGGTCACTATGCTGCTGAGCTTTCTCTTACTAGCATTCTAATTGGTAACTGTTGTACATGCAGTAATGTGAATATTGATGTTGAAAAATTCTTTCAGTTTAGGTATAGCCGATAATTCCAATAATAAGTGCCTCAATAAATTCTTCTTGAATGCAGTTTAGCTATTGTGGCTGCTTCAAGCACCAGTTGAATGAACAGAAGTGATAATTTCAGATATGCATATACAGGGTCTTCTTTGTCAGAGCACAACAGGAAAAATATAATGCAAGGGCTGAAGGAAAATTAGAGCAGTAGTAAGAAAAAATCTGGCGGCTCAATGGTGCCGGGATCTTTCGTATGAACTTGTGAAGTTGTGATGTCAGTTTAATAGGGAAGAAAAAAATATCGGCAGTAAAGTATCTGCCTGCTGAAGCCTCCCTCATCATGTCCAATTCACGGCACATCTGAATTCTGGTCTCTGCTTTATTTTCTGTTTTGCTAGACAACTTTGAGTGGTTTCTATTTTATGCTGTCTTCCCTCCACTTTTTTTATTTTGGATTCTTTTTCATAAAGTGAATAGATTTTCTAAGATTACTGGAAACAATTACCCAGGCTTAAAATAAATCATATTTTAGGTTGCCATTTCCAGACAAAGATGTAAAAGGCTTTGAATTGCCAAGCTTCAGTGGACTTCATGATTTAATCATGTCTGGCAAACCGCTGACTTCATCTGTGCAGAGAAAGATCGTGGGCCTTCTATTCCGTGCTATGCTGTAGTACACAGCGTAAGTTGAGGAACCATGACTTATTGTTGCATCTTTGGGGCCCATAGAGTGCCATTGAGTATGTAAAATGCTATACATATTCCCATTCCAGACTTACCACAGTGCCATTTCTGCTTCAGTGTACAGTGTTAACATAGTTTTGCACATTTAATTTTCTCAACTCATAGAGCCTCTTCAAAGTAGCCAGACTAAATATATATAGTAGATAAACTTCTAGGTTATTAAATGTTTATGCAGTAAACCCTTGCGATTTACACTACCTTTTGATTATTCAGAAAAATCGAGCTTAGAGCATGGTCCTGGCCAACTTATATGGTGTCACACGCCGTTAGTTTAGACACATGAATCGCGCCAATTAATTGGGTTGCATTTTTCTATAGGAAACAAATGACAATAATACATGAAATAAGGTACACAATTAGCATAATGCCCACATAGTACCTAATTTAACAAGGGTATGTTGGACACATGAGAGGCTACTTTGGTTTGTGGGGTTTAACGTACCAAAGCAACTGAGGCTATGAAAGACGCTCTATTGGAGGACTCTAGAAATTTCGACCACCTGGCATTTTAATATGCACCGACATGGCACAGTACAAAAAGTCCTCGCTTCTTGCCTTCATCGAAAAGCAGCCGCCGCGGCCGGGATCGCACCCGCGTCTTTTTTTGGGGGGGTTAGCAGTCAAGTTCCTTACGGCTGAGCCGCCGCGACGGATTGCATCAGAAGCGATTTTGGCAGACTTTGGCAAACTTGTCAATGCATGCTCTGCCACTATGCAAGTCATTCTGAGTTTGCTTGGTATTCCTGTTGACAATAAAACGCCCATATTTTAATACATTTTTGTTTACAACTTGTAATGTTTCTTAGAAACTATAATATGTTATTGTTTCATACGTCCCTAAAAATAGCATTCCTTTCTGTACAGGGTGCATACAAGGAAATTTTATGCTTCAGTTACAATTCTTCTCTTTCAGAAGTACCCACAACTGACAGACGTCGTGGGAACTATACCAGTAAGGAAACTCCTTTTGATTGTTTCAGTGTAAAAAATATGATGTAGCTCCTTTTTCTATTCTTGTGTGCTTTGTTGGCATGCCAATTTGTCTAGAATAATTTTATTCTTACACTGATTTTTTGTTCGTGTTAGAGGTTCAGTCAAGTGCTTTCAATTCTGAGCCATTTTGAACAATGTATATTGAGCAGTGCTGCTTTTTATTTATTTTGTACCGTTAATTTTAAAGGATTCCTGGAATGTTTCATTGCGGTATAAGTTAAAGAATCAGCGACGACATCTTTCAGAAGATGCACTATTACCTGACAACAAGAGAAAATTTGCTTCAAAAAGAAAACAGGCTCAAGGTTTCACTTCAACCGAATTGAAGAGGCACACAAGACCAAAGCTATTAAGAAATCTCTCGAGTTTTAATCCTGTGATTTGAGCATTATTTTCCAGGATGATTTTGCCTTGCACCCTGGAAGTATATGTGCAGTTTCACTCAGTCATATTCATAATAAACTAATTGTGAATGCTTCCTAAATACTCTTTTCCTTTCCTGCATGCAGTTTATCATGTGTAATTCATAATATTTTAAACTGATGCCATTTTCTGCTAGTATGCGCCTGTGAAGGTAAACTTGAAGTTTTTCCTGTTTTAAATATTCTTACTCTACAGGAGGTACCAAAACATTGTCATGATTTGTTTTGCAATTTTACAAGATGGAAAACAAAAAATCAAGATGGCATGTGCAAATCCGACAATTATTTAAAGGTAAAATTTTGGGTTAGATCAGAGTAGCAGATGTAGCTTGTATGAAACATACATTCTAGGTCAGCATTTCAAGGATGTGTTTAGGAGTAGGCACCCAGTACTCCAGAAAAACTTATTACTTTGTTTAGAAGCTTGTCTCAATTATTCAACGATGTACCGCATACAGCCAATTTGGGAGACGATGACACCACCTTGGCAGCTCATGAAGAATGGCTTTTAGCTTAGGCAAAGAAAGGAGATCCTGATGAAAGTGGCATACGAGAGAGAATGACTGACTGCAAAGAGCAGGCTGCAAACTACCAGAACAATGAAAACTGAAGATTTGCAAAAGCTGCACCTATATATGATGCAGCAAGAGAGGGTAAGTGATTGGCTTAATTTTTTTCTTTGTATATGAATAGAGGATACTTAAAATACAATTTTGTTGCTAAACATCTTTCATCACATGCCCTAACTACTCATGAAACTGTGACATCTGATAGGGATTGTAATTAATATGAATTAGAGTGTGAAAAGATAGTTTTGCATGAAAGGTGTGAGAACATTATCGCAATCATTGGTAATCTGACTGGTTTCGATTACTTGCTGGGGTGTTTACCCTTTATTGACAAGACTTTATTCTGAATGCATTTTTGCTGGTTTAGGTTCACAGGAGGTGAAGAGCTCCCTTATCTGCGAGAGCTAGGTTTTAACTTCATTAATTCAAGAAATATACTTCATAGCTATTCTACTAATAATGTTAATGGAATGATTTTCCCCCCAAAAAAACACTATAGGATATTATAGAGAAGTGGCTGGAAGGTGAAAATCATTGAAGGGCACGGAGCACATGAACAAGTGGTGAGGGGAAGCTCGAACACTAGCCAACAGTTCAGCAAGATGACTTGTCTTGACAAAGTCAAGTCCTCTTGCCGAACCGTTGGCTAGTGCCTGAGGCTTCCGCATAACCCTTGTTGTTCCTTTGCTTTCTTTTTGTTCCTAAAGAATATTGTGTTTTTTATAATTACATTTGATATTTCTTAATAGTGATGTGGAGCAATGAACTTAAAACAGCACTATGCATGAACTTCTATTCTTTCATGTAGTTCATTGAGGACTTCAAACGGCTCATAAGGTCGGATGTGACTGATTGTATCAGCCGTGGCATTAACGCCGCGGTTGCTCTTGGACGACAGGAGGCTTTTGCGTGCAGTGAGCCGATACTACAGCTTTTGCAAGAGACATTACCAATGAACCCAGCAATACAACTTAAGCATTTTTTAGAGAAAATGGCACCAGTTGGGTTTTTACTGCTTTGAATCTAACATCTCAGTTATCCATGCAAACAAAGATGATGCCTTTATTTTCGTTTGTAAGAGCATTTCTTAAAGATGACTGTGCATACATCCAAATAATGCCCATTGTGTATTTATTTAGAAAGTATCAAATAAATCCTGGTATGGATTATGATATCTTAATACTATCAAAAAATACTGCTTGTGGATGATGCAAGCTTTAAAGTAGCAAGTCACTTAGTACAAACTGCGGCAATTTGTCCACTAAACTGTAAACTTGTTTCTCCCATCAGGGTCTAGATATTCTAATGCCAGTGACTCCTTGTGTTCTCTACTGTGGAGAGTCCATTGAAGACACGGACTACTTTTACCTGGTCGTGGAACGCAAGCGCCTCAGTTTTATGTGCAATGCAAAAGATGGACTAATCGTTTTCACGAAGTTTTTAAACAAAATTGTAAAAAAACTTTCAGTGGTAAATGCTGACATCCCAGAAGCTTAATGCAACTAACAGAAACCAAGTGCTAGTTTCTTTGGCATCATCTAAGAGGGCCAACCAACTCAGCTGTTTGGTGTTAATAAATTTTTGTGAGTTCTACACATGCCTTGTTTAAGTGCCCCTTTTTATAGCTCTTTTATAAACGCAGCGCTACATCCATTTCTGCACAGTGGCTGAGCAGCTCGTTGGTACAAAGCCTAAGAAGAGTACTATCTGCAAGAATGCTTTTGGGGTGCAAGCTTGGGAAGTGTTTTATGTTTCTGTATAGGTATCAAAAATTATTCCATGTTGTTCTGTGAGAAACATTCTTCATATTCACCCATTTATACAATCCAGTAAGCAGGATGTTGCTGCAAGCCGACAGGGGAGTAAGGTGCAGGGGATGTCTGATTAATGATCTTCCCTGTGGAATGAAAGTACGTTGTTGCATTTTCCACCCATACGGTTGTGTTGTGTGCTTTTGTTTTCATTTTTAACTAATTTCTTTAGAACACTACACAGGTGCATACATTGTGCCAGTTCCTAGCTTCCGCTTTACTAAAGACTTATGGAGTCGTTCGTTCGGCACAAATTTGGAATTGTCACCGGAACACACCTGCCATATGGGAAACACCCTACCTTGAAGGGCGCAGGTTCAGCACCCCTAGCAAAAGGGTGTGGTCCCAGCCCCCAATTAGAAGGCTGCTGATTCAACACCCCAGTCAAAGGGGTGTTAATATACTATTCCCTAGGGTGCTCCCCATGCGACAAGCCATTTACACCCTTAGGGCTATAAATGTTTTATACTGTGTTGCGTCTTGGGTTAACGTCAGCGGCGCACACTACTAAAGAGGTATAGAATATAGTTACCGTGTTTACGGTACCTTTTAACGGGCCCGGCTAGCGACATCTGCGCATGTGCCGCCTCTTACCAGTCTGCTAGCACTTTACGTAATCTCGTCTAGTGTTCGTAAACAAACATGGCGGCGCACTGCACGGCCGCTTAAGACAAAACACAGCACCGCCGCCGCGTTTTTCGGCGCCATTTCTAGCTATAAATGAAAGCATTCACTTTTAATTTGAAGACTCTCACTCATAAGTCGATGTTTAACAACTAGGCCATGTTTTTGAGATAGTTTGCCTATTTTTGAGCAGTTAAGCCAATCCATATGTCATGTACTTAGCCAAATAGCAACAACTACACTGCAACTCTTCAGTTTTGCGCCCGATTAAACATTTTTTATATTTTCATGATTTCGTTTTTCCTAAAAAAAGACCGGTAATTCTCTTACTATATTCATCAGTAATTACAGCAAATAAAATGTTTCTCCAGCCCGGAGTTGGCGCGCTTTAACTTACTGTCACTAGACGGCGCCACTGTGTTTACATTTAAACAAAAAAAGCGACGATGCGGCACGACAAACAGGTGTCGTAGTTGCGCTTTTTAGAGCGCTGGCGACGCAACGTACGCTGCGTTGGCAAGCTTACTGAGGTGCATGTAGTGCAATTGTCTACTGCACAGGGTAGGCAAAGGTATGTAGCTTCACGGGCACATTTGAAAAGCCGCTGAGACGGCTGTTAGCTGAAGTGTAGCTGTTAGCATGTAGCATCTCACTTCTTAGAAATGATTGCAATGACTCCGTATTTTTGTTTCAATAAAACCTGGGCATCTGCCATCATCATCACTCGTTTTAGCCTTACGGTAACTTGTTACGGGAGAGACAGTACGCTAAAACGCCTTCTGGCGTGCGCCGCGCTAACCGGAAAGTCCGGCGTCCGGTAACACGGTAAACGGTAACGTGAACACGGTAACAATATGCTATAACTTTCTATTTAGCCGAAATAGCGTTCGCCCCAACGCCGCATTATGTTCGGTCAACGTAGCGGTGCCCGTCGAAGCAGGGCCTCTCGCTTCACCACCGATTCGTGGATGCCGCTACGCTGTCTACCATGTTCACGGCCAACTAAAGGCGCACGAAGCTTGCGCTTTGCCTGAAGTTGCCTTAGCCACAAACTTTTAGCGATACAACAGGCCAATTTTCGCATTGCTTCCGTGTTTACAGTGATGCTAGGTTTAGCGAGTACACATCGTTTGATCGTCATGGAGATGGCTGGCTGATTTCGCATCGACTTTAAAAAAGAAAGGCTGTTCAAAAGCGCTCACTTGTTATGGTTTGGTTTGTTTTATATACGTTTAACGTCCCCAAGCGACTCAGGCTATGAGGGACGCGGTAGTGAAGGGCTCCGGAAATTTCGACCACCTGGGGTTCTTTCACGCGCACTGACATTGCACAGTACACGGGCCTCTAGAATTTCGCCTCCATCGAAATTCAACCACCGCGGCCGGGATCGAACCCGCGTCTTTCGTGTCAGAAACCGAGCGCCATAACCACTGAGCCACCGCGGCGGCTCGCCAAATCGCCCGTAGTCGGTTCCAAGCGTCCCAGCAAGCACAGTAGTCTCTGTACGACAATCGCCATCGTCACGTCACCTACAAACCGGGGTCGCTCGGTCTTCTGTGGTCTCCTTCCCGCCGCGTCGGTCTCTCTGAGAAACTTTTGTCCTCCCATTATGGCCCTTATCGTGTGGTGCGTCAGGTCACCGACGTAACGTATGGAGTTGTTGCTCATACGCCAGCATCCTATCACGGAGACCATCCACCGATATTGTTCACGTCATGTGCCTCAAGCCCTACCACGTCGCTTCTCGATCGCCGGCCTAGCGCCGAGACGGCGCTCGTGCCGCCGGGAGTCATGTTACGACGAAGTGGCAGTGGAAGATGAAGCGACCACTCGCGTGAAAGGATGAACGAAGAGGAGGAGCATAATGCAGCTCCCTGTTCGTTTTGGTGTTCCCTGCTAGGAACTCTTCTAACCCCCAACGCTTGTAAATAATTGTAAATGGTATTTATTTATAAAATCCTATATATATATATATATATATATATATATATATATATATATATATATATATATATATATATATATATATATATATAGAGAGAGAGAGAGAGAGAGAGAGAGAGAGAGGACCGAAGTGTACGCTTAGTTTAAGGAAACATTTTTATTTTACTCGACGTTTCCATCGCGGGACGGATCTTTTTCAAGAGGCTGCCGAAATGGATCGGTCATCCGATCGAAACGTCCAATAAAATAAAAATGTTTCCTTACACGAAGCGTATGCTTCGTTCTATATTATTTTAAGCAGTCAAGTAGTTCATGTTTTCGCAAATATATATATATATATATATATATATATATATATATATATATATATATATATATATATATATATATATATTTAGAGAGAGAGAGAGAGCGAAGTGTACGCTTAGTTTAAGGAAACATTTTTATTTTACTCGACGTTTCCATCGCGGGACGGATCTTTTTCAAGAGGCTGCCGAAATGGATCGGTCATCCGATCGAAACGTCCAAGAAAATAAAAATGTTTCCTTACAGGAAGCGTATGCTTCGTTCTATATTATTTTAAGCAGTCAAGTAGTTCATGTTTTCGCAAATATATTGTAACGTGCTTCCACAGAACCTCGACGGAAGAAGCAGAAGATGAAGGACTGACCCGCGGAGAAGGAGGAAGAAAAAGAGAGAGCTGAAGGACGCTGCTAGGCTTCCTGCTTCCATCCTGCTTCGACCGGTCCCCTCTTTGAATAAACCCCCGTGCGTGCAAAGCACGTAACAGGTTGGTGAGAGGTGCCGGGTATCGACCACGGAGCATTCCATCTACCGAAGGAGCCGTAGACTCGCAGGCTTCCCACCACTGCCATCGGACATGCCTGGAGACGACAATGCTGAGCAACCCGGGCTATCCACAGCGAACAACTGGCCACATTATCGAGAGCCCCGCACATTTTTTGGAAAACCTGAAGAGGACGTTGACGAGTGGCTGAAACACTACGAGCGGGTGAGCAAATACAATCGATGGAACGCTGCTACTAAACTGGCTAACGTTGTGTTTTTCCTTGCCGCCACTGCCCTTGACTGGTTCGACAATCATGAGGATACACTGAGTTCATGGGCTACCTTTACGACCGAGATAAAGAAAAATTTTGGGGATGAATCGGCAAAGAAGAAGCGTGCGGAACAGACATTGCTTCACCGCGCGCAAGTACCCGGAGAAACTTGCACGGCATACATCGAAGCCATCTTAAAGTTATGCAAGCTAGTTAACTCCAGAATGCTTGAAGAAGACAAAGTCGGCCACCTTCTAAAAAGAATTGCGGAAGATGTTTACAATTTTCTGATTAGCAAAGAGAGCCTGAGCACCACCGCTGACGTTATAGAACATTGCAGAACATTTGAAGCTCTTAAGCTGCGTCGAATCACCCCTAAATTCGGAAGATTGGCCAATGTCACCTCTATAGCCAGTGTTGAAGCCAGTCCTCCAAATTCTATGGCTGATATGATTCGAGAGATTGTGCGCGAGGAATTGTCCAGATCCCGGGATACCTTCTGCCACACACAATATCTGCGGCACAGTTCTGCACCGGAGGAAGATGTTGCCGCCCTGTCGACTCCGTGGGCTCCACCCAACGGCACTTTGCCCATGGACGATCGGAACATTGCCCAACGTTATCGCCACCAGCCGACAGAAAGGAGGCCCACCTACCCAGAAGACGTGGTTCGTCAGCAGCGAGATCCTGGCTTCAGCCAACGTCGCGACTTTGTTCGCCAGGACTCTTATGGCGGTCGCTGGCGCTCTCAACCTTTGTGCTACCGGTGTGGCATTGCAGGGCATATCGCTAGATATTGCCGCCGTCGTTTCCCAACTTCTCAAGACTGCCAACCCCCGGCGAATACTTACGGGCAACTGCACACCGCGCAGCAGAGACCCCCAACGTCCGCTTGGGACCCGTACCGTCCGCGCAATTTGCGGAGTTCATCACCCGCATCTGACCGCAGTGTGACGCCGCCACCTCAGCGCCAACGGCGGTCACCTTCTCCTCGACGTCGTGCATCCCCTCCGCCTCCGGGAAACTAGGAGGCGCGGCCGATGGAGGTGAGGCCGCCGGCGAGTCGATGACGTCCAATCTACCTCTGCCCGTGTTTATGTTGAAGAACAAACTGGAAGTGTTTATTGATGGTGTGAAAACAATGGCTCTTGTGGACACTGGTGCTACCGTATCCGTTATGAGTTTGAGGTTTAAGAATCGTTTAGGTAGGAAAGTGATGTTTAGTGGTGACCGTGCAGCGTTATTCCGTGGTGTCGGTGGTGAACCTTTGGTTCCACTTGGTGTGTGTGCTTCGGATGTTGTTATTGGTGGTCTAACGTTTAGAACAGAATTCGCAGTGCTACCACGGTCAACGCATGATGTGATTCTTGGGATTGATTTTCTGCAAGAGTGTGGTGCAACTTTAGACTGTCGTACGGGAGAAGTTGCTTTGAATTCTTCGTTACTTTCAGCTCTTGTGGATAACTCGACACCGGATTTTGGAGCATTTGCGGTGGAAGAAGATACTATTGTACCAGCTTTCTCTGCAGCATTCGTGCGGGTTTCCTCTATTCACAATCAGTGCGAATCTTTTGAAGCTGTGGTAGAGCCTACGACACTCGCCTGCTCTAAGAAGAGTATCGTCGTGCCTCGTTGCGTCGTTCCCGTGGTGAGAGGCCGTACCGAGCTGTGGACAGTGAACCACTCTGAAGAGCCAGCTGTGTTGCCCCGGGGCCTCAAACTCGCCCGTTTCGAGGAAGGTGTGTCAGGTTTCGTCGCGGCGTTAACCAACTCTGTCACTGAGCAGCACGTGAAAAGAGATATGGAGACCCAAGTTAAGGCTATGATTAATCAGGCTCTTTCCCCAACCGAGCATCGCACTCTAGTGGAACTCCTTCTGAAACACGTGTTCGTGTTCGACTTTGCCAAAGACGATTCAACACCACCGCCTACCAGTCGTATTCATCACACGATCAACACCGGCTCCGCACCTCCTATACGCCAGAAGCCCTATCGAGTCTCAGCCACTGAACGTAAGTTAATAGATGACCAAGTTCAAGAGATGCTAAAGCGAGGCATAATTCGAGAATCCTCCAGTCCTTGGGCGGCTCCAGTTATCCTTGTTAAGAAAAAAGATGGCACATGGAGGTTCTGTGTTGACTACCGTCGCTTAAATACGGCCACGAAGAAGGACGTCTACCCGCTTCCACGTATAGATGACGCAATTGATTGTCTGCACTCCGCTTCATACTTTTCTTCTATTGATTTGAGATCCGGCTACTGGCAAATTACCGTGCACGCTGCAGATAGGGAAAAAACGGCATTCATTACACCAGACGGACTTTACGAGTTCAACGTTATGCCTTTCGGATTATGTAATGCACCTGCAACATTCGAGCGGTTCATGGATACAATCCTGCGTGGCCTCAAGTGGCAAATTTGTTTATGTTATCTGGACGACGTTGTAATTTTTGGCAAAACGTTTAGTGAGCACAACCGCCGTCTGGATATTGTGCTTGATTGCATGGAACGAGCTGGCCTTATCCTCAATTCCAAGAAATGTCATTTTGGGAACCGTGAAACAATTGTTCTTGGTCATTTAGTTGATAAAGAAGGTGTTCGACCAGATCCAAAGAAAATTGAAGCTGTCAAAAGTTTTACGGTGCCTCAATCAGTGAAAGAGCTGCAGAGTTTTTTAGGGCTCTGCTCGTACTTTCGACGCTTTATAGCTAGGTTTGCGGACATCGCTTACCCACTCACGTGTTTGCTGCATAAAGATGCACCGTTCAATTGGACCAGCGAATGTGACGCAACTTTCCGGCATCTGAAATTTCTTTTGACCTCGGGCCCCATCCTACGCCACTTCTTCCCATCTGCACCAATTGAAGTGCACACTGATGCAAGTGGTATCGGTATCGGCGCTGTACTTATACAACGCCATGGTCACGATCAGCACGTGGTAGCATATGCCAGCCGTTCGTTGAGTAAGAGCGAAAGAAATTACACGGTTACTGAGCAAGAATGTCTCGCCGTTGTTTTCGCTGTACAGCGCTTCCGCTCCTATCTGTACGGGAATGCTTTCACCGTCGTGACCGACCACCACTCGCTTTGCTGGTTAGTGAGTCTTCGTGACCCCTGTGGCCGGCTTGCTCGATGGGCTTTGCGCCTACAAGAATTTAATTTCACTGTTGTGCATAAAAGCGGCCGTAAACACTCAGATGCCGATTGTCTTTCCCGTTTGCCGCTTCTAACGACTGAGGACGACGCAGACAACTTTGATGAATACTTGTCGTCACTTTCACAAGCCTTCCCCGATCTTCAAGTTTTTCGAACTGAGCAACGCAAGGACCAAACATTAACCTCTTTGTTTGATGCCGCTCAAGATTCTGTAAAGAATACTTTTTGCATTCGCGACGGTTTGCTTTATAAGAAGAATTTCGCTTCTGGAGGAGCACGCATGCTTCTTGTCGTACCCGAAAGCCTACGCATCACAGTTCTTGAAATGATGCACGACGACGCCACGTCTGGGCACTTGGGAGTGACACGCACACTCCACCGCACACAACAACGATTTTACTGGCCTAACATGCGTTCAACCATCCAGCACTATGTAGCCAGCTGTGTGCAATGCCAGCGCTTTAAGCTGCCGACTTCAAGTCCACCGGGCAAATTGCGGCCAATCACACCTCCAACAGCCCCGTTTGAGCAAGTTGGCATTGACCTCCTTGGACCTTTCCCACGATCCTCTAAAGGAAATCGATGGATTCTTGTGTGCGTAGACCACTTAACCCGTTATTGTGAGACAGCCGCGATACCAGTTGCTACTGCGTCTGAAGTATCTAACTTCTTACTTCGATTCGTCATTCTTCGGCACGGCCCTCCTGCAGTTCTCATTAGCGACCGTGGACGTCAATTTACAGCGGACGTTGTTGAAGAACTTCTCCGCCTCAGCAGCTGCAGTTTTCGCCACTCCACGCCATATCATCCCCAAACGAACGGTGTGGTAGAACGCACTAATCGTACGCTCACCACCATGCTTGCCATGTACGTCGCTGCAGATCATAAGGACTGGGATGGCGTACTCCCGTTCATCACTCATGCGTACAACACCGCGCAACATGAGACAACTGGCTACAGCCCCTTTTACCTGCTCTATGCTCGCTCGCCTCGCTGCGGCCTTGACACCATGCTACCATTTTTCATCCACGATGAACCTTCTCTTGCGACCACACTCTGCAGAGCTGAAGAAGCTCGCCAGCTTGCCCGCGTTCGAATTTTATCTTCGCAAGAGCGTTCCAAGAACCGCTACGACGTCCAACACCAAGAAGTTTCTTATGTTCCTGGTGACATTGTGTGGTTGTGGACCCCTCTACGCAAGCGTGGTCTGTGTCAGAAACTGCTATCCCACTACACTGGACCATTTGTTGTGTTGGAGTGCATAAGTGACGTTAATTACGTTATAGCACGACTAACTGCTAGTGGTCGACGGTCACGCCAATCTCAGGGGGTGCATGTAGCCCGCCTCAAGCGATTCCATCCCAGACGGTCTGTTTAACTCGCGCGACGGGCATCGTCTGCGAGGAGGGAAATGTAACGTGCTTCCACAGAACCTCGACGGAAGAAGCAGAAGATGAAGGACTGACCCGCGGAGAAGGAGGAAGAAAAAGAGAGAGCTGAAGGACGCTGCTAGGCTTCCTGCTTCCATCCTGCTTCGACCGGTCCCCTCTTTGAATAAACCCCCGTGCGTGCAAAGCACGTAACAAAATGTATATATATATATATATATATATATATATATATATATATATATATATATATATATATATATATATATATATAAATATATTAGCAGACAAGTTATATGAAATGAGGGGCCCGTTTGACAAATTTATGAAGGGAGCTAACAGTCACCGAAACGAAGGTGCATAGGGGAACGTTAATTTTTTTTTTATGAGTTATGCTTATCAGTGGGATAATAATACTTGGATTAATAAATATCTTGAAGAAAATTACTTATAAAGCAGCAGAAAAAACAGCCATGCCGCCGGTGGGATCCGAACCCACGACCTCCGAATATCGCGTCCGGTGCTCTTACCAACTGAGCTACGGCGACGGCTGTCCAATCTGCTGCTCTCGTGGGTATTTAAGTTTACTGGGTGTAAGCGAGCCTTGAGAGTGTTCACCAGCGCCACCCTCGACCATAGCGGCGGACGTAGCACGTCCTGTAATACCGCGAGCGTGACGTAGAACGCCATCTAACGGCGAGGGCGGAAACTGTGCGAGAGCCCTCTTATGCTACCTATGGCATCAAGACTGCCAGAACCGAGACCCTCGTTAAGCTATTAGCAGACAAGTTAAATGAAATGAGGGGCCCGTTTGACAAATTTATGCAGGGAGCTAACAGTCACCGAAACCAAGGTGCATAGGGGAACGTTAATTTTTTTTTTATGAGTAATGCTTATCAGTGGGATAATAATACTTGGAATAATAAATAGCTTGAAGAAAATTACTTATAAAGCAGCAGAAAAAACAACCATGCCGCCGGTGGGATCCGAACCCACGACCTCCGAATATCGCGTCCGGTGCTCTTACCAACTGAGCTACGGCGACGGCTGTCCAATCTGCTGCTCTCGTCGGTATATATATATATATATATATATATATATATATATATATATATATATATATATATATATATATATATATATATATATATATATATATATATATATATATATATATATATATATATATATATAAATTATGGCTACTGATATCTTGGACAACGTTCTGCGACAGACCACAACGACTTGTAAAATCACTGTCCCGAAATGCGTCTCCTGGCCGACGCTTTACAAGCGCTGTCAGTAGCTGTGCAATGGCGGAGCGCCCTCATCCAAACATTTTCGTAACGCAGGTTAGTACATCGTAGTGCCTATTTTCTAAACAATTCTTGACACATTTGCCTCTTACAGCTGCCGAGTCTGCCGTGTTGCGTTCGTATGTATGGGCAATGCTTTTATGCTCTAAAGTTCCTTCTTTTGTCTGGTGATACTGAGACAAACCCTGGTGCGTATAAACTTGATAGTGTTCTTGCTGAACTCAAAAGGTTGTCAGCCGATCAAAATCAAAAAATCACTGGCGTACAGGACTTTAAAGGCCAGATGCGTTCTGTCGACCAAACCATTTCTGATCTGAGCAAGTGCCGAGCCGATCCGGAAATTCTTTTTCAGAATATTCCCGCTCTAAACTCGGACATATAATTCGCCCTGTCTGTCGTCGCTGAGACTGCTGCTGTTGTTGCCTACCTTGATGCTCCAATAGACGACGCAGAAGACATGTCGGGTTGCAACAATTTGATCTTCTATGGCCGTCCAGATTCCAATTCCCACCTATCATTCACCGAATCAGAAGAAATACTAATTAGGCATTGCAAGGATTGACATCACAGGTCAATACCACAGGCTTTCACTTATAGAAAAACGCAAAATACTCCTGCGACGACCCGGAAAAAACCTCCCCGGCCATACACCCTGGCCTTGCGAACTTCCCCCACTTCTGTCAGTAATATTTTCTACATCCTGCCATCTCCCCAAAACACCCACCCAGAGCATGATCGAGAGAGACAGAAAAGTATTGCCAAGACTCTGCAAAACAACCATCCTACCCATGCCCCGGAAGTTTACGTATACCCGGCCGAATATTCAAGCCAACCTGCATTTGCACTATTGGCTGTATTCGGTAGATTTCAAAACTCGATTGCCAATGCTTCAAATCCAAATTTGACAGATTCCCAGAAAGAGGCAGCAGTTACCTTAGCAGTCGCGCAATCCTCTGTTCAGAATATTCTTCCAAATTCCAAATCGGCAATTAGTAATTATCGCGAAATCCACTCTCCGGCTGCTGAAAGCCTAGAATAATCCGTCCCCCACTCCAGCCTAATCACCTTATCACCCTCCTCAGGGTGCCTGCAGACAGCGAACACCCTGGCAACACGGCCGCTCTCACCCAATCCCGAGCACTCGTTAGCCAGGCTGAGAGCGACCTGCCTTCGTCTCGCAGTGCCAGGAATCAATTCTTAACTACCACGACCTATGCCTGCTTTATAGATATTCCCGCATAATGTACCCTCCATCATATAAATCCCCTCCCAAAAGCGACCACGTTCTGTGGCGCCGACACCAAACGGCCACAGTCACGACCCCTTTCCTTTTCTCAATTACAACCCACGGTGATACCCCTTCTCACTGCCACTTGCGTGCTAGCGCCAGAGCTGACTTCAGTCACATCTTTGTGAATTGACTGAACGAATCGAAGGCCCCGTGGTACGGGTAAGAATACTAGAGGGATTTGAGGCTGTTTTGTGCAGCACGCAGCCGGAGACACAGCTTGTACACCTAGGGATGGTGGGCTGGGCCAGGAGGATCACCAAAGCACAAAAGTGTCAAGCCATCTAGAGTTACCAGGGGCACATCGTCATCCTGCGACCTCTTCCCCTCCCCCCCCCAACTCAATTGTTCTCTCAGGAATACAGAAAGGTGTTGACTGAGCGAAAACTAATACGTTTGGAAAATACTTTGGGATATTTATGATGTATTTTAAACATATTTTGTATTCATGAATGCACTATAAAAAATGCCTGAAATAGGTTCCTGAAATTTTTTGTTTGTAATTCGAAATATATTCTTCAAATTTGCCAAAAAGACGTCACTTAAAGCATGCTTCGAGCACGTGTCAAATACGTCCAAAAGTATGAATGCGGTTTTAACATCTTGTCAATATATTAAAAGTGTACTTTCGTAAATGTAAAATTAATGCATTCGAAGTGTACGTCACTTGAAGCATGTTTCGAGCACGTTTCAAATACGTGAAAAAATATTGTTACGCCGAGGAGTTCGAGGAAGAAGGGGAGAGAGGCGCGCGCAGACTGCTCTGGGTTCTTGGTTGTTGGCGACAAGCTTTCGTCCATAGAGCTCTCACCTGTACTAAAGTCATTTCATCCGCTACATTTGGTGGATGTGCTGGGTATGCGGGTCCTGGATTCGCCAGTACCCCGTCGCAGCCGCCGTGTAGCAGGTTTGCCACCGTTCTCGCCTCAAGAGTTCCTCCCGGTGCCTACCACGCAAGCGACGCAGACTCGGGTACAGCGACCTGACCAAGAGACGACCTTGCTTTATCAGCGAGAGCCGCGTACATTCCACGGCGAGACCGAAGAGGACGTTGAAGAATGGCTTCGACATTATGAAAGGTGCAGCAAGTACAACCTCTGGTACCCTACCGCCCGCCTGTACAACGTCGTTTTCTTTTTTGCTGGCACGGCTCTGACTTGGTTTGACCACCACGAGGAAACTCTTAGGACCGGGAGCCGATTCGTTGAAGGAATCAGCAAGTCCTTCGGAGATATTTTTGCGAATAAGGAACGTGTTGAGCAACAACTTTCTCAGGGAGCCCAGCTGCCCGGTGAAACATGCACGCGATACATGGAGGAAGTCTTGGAACTTTGTCGCATTGTCAACCGGCAGATGCTAAAAGATGACAACGTAGGGCACCTTCTCGAGGGGATTGCAACCCTTGCTATGGTTGCAAACGTCATAAAGCAGTGCCGTGCATTTGAGGCACTTTAAGCGCACCAGATAGCGCCCAAATTCGGCCGCCTTTCTAATGTGAAAACCGTCGCCAGCATCGACATCCCCGAGCCAGAAGACATCGCCTGTATAGTCAGGAGGATCGTACGCGAGGAGTGGCTGGTCAACGTCAACGTACAAATTTTGATCTGCCTTACCAACAGACATCGGGGTCCGTGCCATCATGGGAACAGCGCACGGCATGGACTTCACCAAATAACAACGGACCGTGTTAAAACTCCGGCTCCGAGCGGACCCAGCAATCAACGTCGCACCCTTATTTCCAGCAGCGACCTTCCCATTCTGATGAAGTGCCTCGTGGTGCGCCTCGTCGCGCGTCCGTCGCCTCTTCTCAACTTCCAAGGGATCCTGCTATGTGCTTTTAGAGCCGCCAGGCGCCCATATGTTACGGCTGTGGGTGCAGCGGACACATCTCCCGCTTTTTCCCGCGTCGTCGACTTTCTCGACCCCCTCCACAACGCGCACCACGCTTCAGGAATGACGCCCAGTGGAGCAGCTGCCCGCTATCTTCTATCGGCCTCCTTCTCCTCACCGACGTACACGCAGTGACTCCACTGTCTCCGATCGGAGTATCACTCCACCGCCACAGCGACTAGGTCGTTCACCATCTCCACGTCGCCGCTTCGTTTCTCTACTCCTGGGAAACTAGGTGCGTCCAATGGAGGTAAGGTCGCCGGATGGTCAATCTCACGAATACCTCTGACTATCATCATGTTAAAGAACAATGTGTCAGCATGTGTTGACAATGTTGAAACAGATGTTTTGGTTGATACTGGTGCCGCCGTGTCAGTTATGAGCCTTTCATTTAAGAACCGTCTTGGACACAGTTATGGTTCTGTGGGACAGAACCGGTACGTTTTGTGGAGTTGGCGGTGAAACTTTAGTTCCGGTTGGCCTGTGCTCAGCTTCAGTTGTGCTTGGTGACGAGTGCTACAGAACAGAATTCGTTGTGTTGAGACCTGCCTCCCATGACGTTATCTTGGGTGTTGACTTTTTGCGTGAGTGTGGTGACAAATTGAATTTAGTGCCGGTGACATTTCTTCGAATCGAACATTATCCCCGCATTAGTGGATAACCTGTCCCGTTATCATGAAGGAGTTCTCTCCCTGGCGGAAGATGTGCTGCTGCCTGCGATGACGGCAACCTTTGTGCTTGTGAAAGCAGCCGAACATTTCGTGGAAAACACTCAATAGTCCTCGAGTCGGATGTTTCGAACGGGGCGAAAAAAAAATCTTTTGGTGCGACATGCCATCGTGGAGGCAGTGGATGGTCATGCACACCTCTGGACTGGGAACCTGTCAGAACCTGTTCGGCTACCTCCTTGTCTAGCTCACGCGAGATTTGACTACCATGTGACCCCCACGATTGAAGCTATTTCATATTGCAGCGGAGCCGCGCAAGCAAAGTCTGAATATTGTGCTGCGCTTGAGCTCATGATCAACAAATCGCTCCCATCTAGTGAACGCCGTACCCTGAACGACATTTTGACTGATCATGTCCAAGTATTCAACTTTGCCTCCAACGGAACTGGTAGCCATTTCCCAGCCTCTCGATTACAGCATAAAATTGACACTTGAAACGCACCCCCTATTCACCAGAAACCTTGCAGAGTATCTCCGGCTGAGCGCAAGATAATTCAAGAACAGGTGGACGACATGCTGCAGAAAGAGTCATCCGAGAGTCTTCCAGTCTGTGGGGCGTACCTGTTATTCTACTCCGGGAAAAAGACAATTCTTTGAGATTCTGCGTTGACTACCGTCGTTTAAATGCGCTGACCAAGAAAGACGTGTAACCACTACCTCGTATTGACGACGCAGTCGATCGTCTGCATCCAGCTTCATATTTCTCTTCCGTTGATTTGCCATCTGTTGGCGAATTTCCCTGCATCCATCCGACCCCAGACGACTTGTACGAATTAAGTGTGATTCCATTTGGTGTATGCAACGCCCCCGCGACGTTCGAGCGATTTATAGACACTATCCTTCGTTGGTAAAAATGAGAAATATGAATGTGTTATCTGGATGATGTCATCATTTTCGGCAAGACCTTCCAAAAGCACAATGAAAGACTCCGTATTGTTCTTTAGTGCATCAGCAAAGCGGGACTCATTTTCAACTCCAAGAAGTGCCATTTTGGGGACCGGCAATCTCTAGTTCTAGGATTCCTGATCGACAAGGGTGGTATCAGGCCGGATCCACAGAAGATCGTTGCAGTACAAGATTTCGAACCTCCACGCACACTGAAAATCCTTCAGAGCTTCCTCGGACTCTCTTCATATTTTCGTTGTCTCATTGCTGGCTTTGCGCAAATTTCCCACCCCCTCACTTCTCTTCATCATAAGGATTCGCAATTTGTGTGGACCCCCGTATGCGAATCTTCGTTCCACCTCCTCAAATCTTCTCTCACTTCAGCACCCCTTCTGCGGCACTTCTGCCCTTCTGCTGTGACGGAGGTTCATACTGACGCCAGTAGCGTCGGTCTTGGGCCGGTGCTTGTCCAGCTGTGTAGTGGGGATGAGTACGTTATTAACTACGCTAGCCGCACGTTAACAAAATGTGAGCGTAACTACACTGTCACCGAATTGGAGTGCCTAGCAGTTGTGTTCGCTGTACAGAGGTTCCGACCCTACCTATATGGACGCCACTTAACTATTGTCAAAGACCATCATTCTCTATGCTGGCTCCTCGAAATTCGCGATCCATCTCGTCGTCTGGCGCGCTGGGAATTGCGCTGACAAGAATATACCTTTGCTGTCTCGTACAAAAGTGGCCGTCGTCACGCTGATGCAGACTGCTTGTCACGCCACCCAATGCCGACCTCAGTCAACGATGAAGACTGTTTCGAAGGGTGTTTAGCCTCGCTCGCGCCGACGTTACCCAGTATGGCTGCCTTTCGGCGAGAGAAACGTAGCGACCACTCACTGCAGCCGCTTATAAAAGCGGCAGAAGGAAGAACAGATTCAATGCCATTTACTGTCGAAGATGGCATTTTATACAAGAACTACTCTGTCGACAGTGCTTCCCTGCTTTTAGTCGTTCCAAAAAGTCTCCGCTTGCTAGTTTTGCACGCTATGCACGATGACATCACATCTGGAAATCTGCGGTTCTCTCGCACTCTGCACCGAATTCACCAGCGTTTTTATTGGCCGCAAGTTTTTAAGACCACCAAGCAGTACGTTGCAACATGTGAAGAATACAACCGATTTAAGGCACGAACCACCACGCCGGCCGGTCTTTTGGAGCCCGTCAAACCACCCACTTCCCCTTTTGAAAAGGTTAGAATGGACCTAATTGGTCCTTTCCCAAAGTCTTTAGAGGGACGTCGCTGGGTGATTCTGTGTGTAGACTATCTCAGCAGATACGTGGAGACCACCGCTCTCATTACCGCAAAGGCTGGTGATGTTACATCCTTTCTCCTACACGCTGTTATTCTTCGCCATGGCGCACCCCGTGTTATAATAAGTGATGTGGAAGGCAATTTACTGCTGATGTCGTGGAAGAAATGCTCCGGCTTTGTGGATCGGACTACCGACACTCCAAACCGTACCACCCGCAGACCAACGGTCTTACCGAGCGCACCAAGCGCACTCTGACAACCATGTTGCCTATGTACGTCTCGTCTGATCATCGCAACAGGGACGCAGTGCTACCATATGTGACGTACGCTTACAACAATGCCAATCATGAGACCACCGGGTACTCTCCCTTCTATTTGCTTTAAGCCAGAACTCTCCGCGTTTTTCTCGATACCATCTTTCCGTTTTCCCCCAACGAAAACGCGTCCGTAGGCCAGATACTATGCCGTGCTGAAGAAGCCCTTCGAATAGCCCGCTTATGTACCCTGGCCTCACAACGCCGTTCGAAAGATTACTACGACCTGCGTCATCGGGCGGTGTCTATCTCTGAAGGAGACTTTGTCTGGCTTTGGACGCCAATCCGCAAGAGAATATTGTAAGAAATGTTCTTGTACAAGTACGATGGCCCCTTCGTCGTGTTAGACCAACTGACTCACGTGAATTACGTCGTCGCCAAGGCGACGACGGATAAACGCCGCTCCTGCAAGGCACAAGATGGTGATGTGGCTCGCTTGAAGCGCTGCCATCGTTGATCTACCTAACTTTCTCCGGGATGAGAATGATCTGCCCCCGGGAAGTCGTTACGCCGAGGATTTCGAGGAAGAAGAGGAGAAAGGCGCGCGCAGAAAGCTCTGGGCTCTGGGCCATTGGCGACCAGCTTTCCTCCATAGAGCTCTCACCTGTACTAAAGCCATTTCATCCGCTACAATATTAATGCGGTTTTAGCATCTTGTCAGTATATTAAAATAGTACTTTGGTACATATTAAATAATGCATTCGAAGTATATGTCACATAAACCATGTTTCAAGCACATTTCAAACGCGAAAAAAATATGAGTGCGGTTTTAGCATCTTGTCAATATATTAAAAGTGTACTTTCGTAAGTATGAAAATAATGAATTCGTGGTATACGTCACTTAAAGCATGTTTCGAGCCCGTTTCAAACGCGTGAAAATATTATGAATGCGGTTTTAGCATATTGTCAGTATTTTAAAGGTGCACTTTCGTAAATATGAAATTAATGCATTCGAAGTATACGTCCTCTAAAGCATTTTTCAAGCTGGTTTCAAACACGTGAAAAAAAAAATATGTATGCGGTTTTGCATCTTGGCAATGTATTAAAAGTGTACTTTCGTAAATATGAAGTTAATTCATCTCAAGTAGACTTCAAATATAACAAACGTGTAGTCCTTTATAAAGTATTTGAAGTACACTTTTAGCCGCCGCGGTGGCTGAGTGGTTATGGCGCTCGGCTGCTGGCCCTATAGACGTGGGTTCGATCCCGGCCGCGGCGGTCGAATTTCGATTCAGGCGAAATTCTAGAGGCCCGTGTGCTTTGCGATGTCAGTGCACGTTAAAGAACCCCAGGTGGTCGAAATTTCCGTAGCCCAACACTACGGCGTCTCTCATAGCCTGAGTCGTTTTGGGCCGTTAAACCCCCATAAACCAAACCAAACCGAAGATCACTTTTAGATGCCGTGGAAATACCTAATGCTCGAAATCGCGTTTCGGGAAATGGCATTTGCATGTTGACAGTGTATTTAAATTCTACTTTTGCAAATACTATATTAATTCGTCCAAAGTACACTTCAATTCTAACGAATGAGCCGTCCGCGTAAACGTATTTGCAGCACACTTCAAGCTACCGTTGAACACTCAGTGCTCGAAATCGCGTTTCGGGAAATGGCAGGTTGGCAATGCGTTTAAAGTGTACTTTGGTAAATACGAAATTATTCGTGCGTAGTATACTTCAACTCTAATAAATGGCTATTCCTCGTCAGCATTTTTTCAGCACACTTGAAGCTGCCGTGGCACCACCTAGTGCTCGAAATCGCGTTTCCGACAAGAGTGAAAACTCTCTCTTTTCCTCCATTCGTTTATGTTAACTTCTAGCAGAAATGCAATCACCTCTTATTTAAATTAAGTGTGGACAGCGTGATAGCATTACCGACAAGGGCGCCGTGCACACCTCCGGGTCCGAGCGTGCCAGCGAAAAGAACCCCGATTAGCAGGGCTGACCGGCTCCCATAGACGCTCATGTATTTTTTCGTTGGCAGTTCGACTGCTGACCAACGCCTGACAAAAGTTACGACTAGCACTTCAGTTTTAGATGGACCGCAGATTTAAACGCGACCACTCCGGCGCTTGTGCAACAATTTGGGGGCCCACAGTCTTTTCGCAAAAAGCGCCGCACTGGGCAAATAATTTGTTTCCTCTGGAGCGGCATATATAAGCAAAGCCAAGTATTAAGTTTGTCGGAGGAGTTCGTGTTTGCTGACGTCACTTTCCGTCGGCATTTCCTCCGTGGCGACATCTTTCGCGTTCAGGTCACGTCACGTGACCTTGCATTGGCATAGACTTCTTGATGACAACGCGTTTTATCTGGGATTGTGTCTCCCGATGCTTATGACCAGTTCAGTCATTATTTCTGCTGTTGACAACATTAATCAGTATTATCCGACTAGCACACCTTCTGTAAGCCGAGCCGAAGTGAATGTATTTTGAATGCATCAATTGTATATATTTAGCCTATTTTATATGTACTGTAATGTATTTAATGTATGTTTTAATATATTTAGTGTACATTTTAGTATACCTTTAATGTATTAATTATATATCTTTAGTATATTTTAACTGTATTTACTGTGCATTTTAGTATATTTTTATTGTATTTATTGTGTATTTTAAGTATACATTTATTGTATAATAAATATACAAAGCGGACAGAAAACGCATTTTTGATGCATTTTTAAGAATGTTCGGAATAGTACTCCTAGCATACTTAGAAAGCATTCGCATTGCAGTTTAAGCAGAGGAACAAAAAAAGCAAAATATATACGAAATAATAAATGTGTTCGAAATGCATTTTTAGGACAACCTTTTTTCGCTAACGGTTACCTAAAATAACACGCCGCAGATGTGCTATTTTTTTTAAACTTCCTTAAAAGATGTAGCTTCATCAACATGAGGGGTTCTTGCCCCGGAAACTGCATACTGATGAACTGTTTTCTCCTCCCTGACGCAGAGCCAAAGCCGCACCTGCGGAGCAACTTGTTTTTATTCAGCCCAGAATAACTACAAAATTGGAGAAAGTTATTCTTCCAAAAGAATGAATTTATTTTTATTTCCCTGTAAGAAAAACATTAAGGCACCTCTTTCTCTTTTTTGTCTTCCACTTCCACTTTCCCCCTTTCTATCACGGTGCGGTTGAGATGTCGACCGAGAAGTACTGGACCTTTAATTTCCTCAAAACCAATTTTCCTTCTCAGCCTGAATGTGGGGGCGGTGGGTAGCTCCGGGTCACGTGGCTACTTCCGACGAATATCAGAGCGGTGCTGGCATAGCGCCGTCGCGATTGTGAGGTCGTTTTGGTTGGAAAGCAGCTATACAGCATGCTTGTATGCTTTTGGGTCGAGTTTCACAGGAGTATGATGTCGAAAAACTTCTACTGTATGTAACGTAACTATGGAAAACCGGTTCTTTTTAGTGCGTAGCAGCAACGATCTCAGCGCCTGCGTCTATTACTGTACCAGTAGCGGTTCCAATTAGGGAAAAGGCTTAGTCACGTAGCTTAGCGTCGTTTTCGCGGTCTTTTCAAGTATGAGTTTTTGTGCTTTGGAATCGTACTATACTTGTTCTTGTGCGCTTAGAGTGGAAAAAAAACGTGAGCCAACGCTGAGGCAGCGATCGAATATCGAGAGTTAACATACCTAAAACAGGTCGCCAGTACGAATCCCTGCCGCGAGCTACGCTCTACATTAATCTACATTAACCAATCAGTTTACGCTACACAAAACGCTGAATCGTACAACGCCACCCGGAACATTGTGTGGGAAATGGTTGGCCCATAAATTTTACTCTTATGCCAGGACTAGGCGGCCCGAATTTGACGCCTGACAGAGAGGGATATATATACCGGATCAACATAGTTTAGTTGCCCGTTGTGGTGCTCGGGCATTAAGCTGCCGTCTGTTGTTCTTTTATCCATTATGTAGCCACCTCGACTACAATAGTAACGGCTGGGCTACTATTTGCGTTATAACGCAAAACGCATCACACCCGAAACTCTAAAGTGGAGCATATCGCTCTAACACAATGTCGTTGCTATGGAGGCCGCCATCTTGGATTTTATCTGTGGAATCAGCATAACATGGAGCCTCGAAACGCGATCAGTAGAGCTAAGGCTATAAAATTCCTTCAATGTCATGTGATAGCGCCACGTCTTCGTTACTCATAGTAACAGCGTATGCAGACGAAGTAATTACGCGGCGATGAAGCTGACTAAACTCGAAAGCGAAGTTAAACAGCGCACCGACTGAAATGGTCATTGACAACCACTCCTTTTAAAATAGAAGGCGGATGCACAGTCAGGCCGGAATGAAACGCGATCACAGATAGGGCGAATGTAGAGGCCTGTGACATAATTCTCCAATTAGCCGCGTCCTCTGATATATATGCAGCCACCTTTTCCCCATAAACCTCTTTATCTCATTCGGCGACATTACTTTCTGCCGCTCCCTCCTACGTTAGCCTTCTCTTGGAATCCTGTTCCTTACACTCAACGACCATCGGTTTTATGGCTTCGCATTGCGTGCCCCACCCAAGCCCATCTTTTCTCCTTGATTTAATCTAAGATGTCATTACCCCGAGACGTTTCTCTGACTCACTCTATCTGTGTTATTTTTTCTCTGACCCGCTATCTCACCTAAGTAGACGCATTCCCTTACCACTACTAGCACCTCGCTACCAATTTCGAACTGCTGCTCTCTTGCGAGACTGTTGAACATTACTTTGGTTTTCTGCATGTTAATTTTAGACCCACTGTTCCCCTCTGCCTGTCTACCTCATTTAGCATGCTTTGCAGTTAATCTCCTGACTGACTCAGCAAGGCAATGCCATCAGCGAATTGCAGATTACTTAGGTTTTTTTTCTATTAACTGTTACCCCAAACTGTTCCCAATCTAGGTCTCGTAAAACCTGCTGTTAGCACGCGGTGAGTAGCATTGGCGAGATGCTGTCTCTCAGCCCGACACCCTTGCTTAGTGGAATTTTACTGCTGGCTTTATGAACGACTATGGTAGCTGTGCAGTCGTTACAGATATTTGGCATGAGAAAATGAGCGCTGCAACAAGACGACGGATGAAGACAGAACACACACCACGAGTGCTAACTTTTGGCTGCAGGAATAACACAAGCAATAACACATTTCTGGATACATGCTATGTCATTCCCCGGAACAGAGATAAACTGACTCGAGATATCCTTGAAGCTACACAGATAGCTACTTTGTGTGATCTGTGTGTGAGCGAGGCTTCTATATTCTTATCGAAACGTGAATTAGTATTCCTAGTATTGTAATCGCCTTTATCCTCTCATGTTTACCTTTTCCTATTGATTTCTGCGGCTTCCCAGCTTTGGCGCATTTGACTCGTCGATAGGGAAAGGTTTCAGTCGCTGCGGTGTTGTGTTATTCCTTCAGTCGGAAGTTAGAGCTCGTGGTGTGCGTTCGGTCTTCGTCCGTCGTCTTGTTTTCGCGCTCCTTTTCTCATGAATTGATACCGACTCGCCCAACTTTCCACCTTTGTCAGATATCTTCCAGTATTTTTACATAAGACTCTGTTGCAACCACTGTTGCTCTCCAGTTTACGCTAGCTTTATCTTCCACTAGACGAGCAATCAAACTATCCGTGTACAAGAAGCTGCAGTCTTCGGCTGTTAGCTGCACTGCGCCTGAAAAGAACAGGCATACCCATATAGAATTACACAAAGGTACGGAACACTCAACTATTTTTGCACGGTGCCATCACTATAGAATATAAGCAAGGCACGAGCGTCAAGAACTAAAAATTCGCGCAAAAGCGTGTCATGAAATTTGCAGGACACAGGTTGCCATATTGGCTACGAATAAACCCGCGATACAGACTCGACAAAGCTAAAACGCGACTGACGACGAGCAGTACCTGCGGCGACGACGAGTAGGTGCCTCTCAAACCGTGCCTTGGCAATCAATGTGGAGCAGGAGCATCTAGAACAACACTCAGCGTCTATAACGATGGACATCGCCATCACTGCTGGGGCCGTAAAACGGACGTGCGCACTTCAGGCCATCCATGCTAATACAAAGGAAAACAGACGACAGCGTGGAAGGTTACTCGTAAACACGGTCGCTGAAGCTTCCCCCTCAAATTATGTGCACTCAGGCTGAGTATAGCCGTTGTTCTCATCAAGTTCAGGACCGAAAGCTCACAACTGCATTCACGCTGTGTGTTGTTGCTAAGCGGCCGGCGAAGCGATTTCGTTCTCACTTCCGCCGTCGAATGGGCTATTTTTCCTTTGCAGGCAGAAAATGGTGTGATATCGCAAATTGTTTGCTTATTTATTTTTAGCACGTGCTCACGCACACGCGCTTGAATGGACGTCGACAACATGTGAAGCGCTATGCGAGCGCTCGGTCTTCCATGTTTTCGGAGCAGTGGAAACGCGAATGTGCTTTCACATATGCTCAAAAATGGCTGAGTATGTGTGCACCACCGCCTCTCATTTGGCTCATTAAAGAAAAAGGATTCCCAGCGCCGGTCGTCGTGCCCGCAGCACGTGAGGCGCCGGCACGCAAGGAAGGGTTTCTTGCGAGAAAAACGTTAAACCAGCTTGTGCGTGTTCGTCAAGATTATGCATGCATCCCCTGCCGACAGTTATGCTGGTAGTCGGCAGACTGCCGCAGGGCGCAACGCACCCTGATTCGTTTCCGCTTACAACTTACAGGAAGCAATTCACGAACGTAAAAATCGCAACGACCACAGCAGGGTCAATAACAGGGGTTTCCTGCGATCATACTTATTGCGTAGTTAGTTAAAAAAGACGCGATAATTGACGTCACAGTGAGCCGTTTCGTGAGAAATGCGCTTGCAGTTTTTTACTGAGATGTGCTGTTGAATGAATACGTTAGAGCGCGACTGCTGCTCGCATGCTTTTTAGGATGCCTCGAACAGTGTTTAACGTATGGCTCTATAGAAAGGGGGCCTGTAATGATTCGAGCACAGGTGGAGAAAGAAATAAACGGGGAGAGAGAAAGAGGCTGACGACCTGTTTTACACATCGTTTTGTACAAATCGGAGAAATCAATTTTATAGGTCGTTTGCTCAAGCGGTCTCACAGACCTCAAAGAAACGATCCTCATGATCTGACAGTATGCTCGTTGTTTTGTAGCCTTGCACTTGAGCGGCCACCTCTCGACTGACTCGTAGTGCGAGGGCACGGGCTTCCCTTTTTCTCAACCTTTTTGAGCAGGGCTCTTTGTTTGCTCCATTTAGGGTTTTAAAAACATGTTAATGATTCTTGCAGCGATGGCGTAGAGGTAGAACATCCGCCTCGCGTGCAAGAGGACCGGGGTTCAAATCCTGGTGCCGCGCAATTCTCCACCGGGTTTAAAAAAAAAAATCCGCGTGTCGATGGAATTGCATAACCAGGCCTGGAGTGCGGCCTGATCTCGGTGACGAAAACCGACAACGCACTCCCTCACCAGAGCAGGATTTGGCCACCCTGGTGTAGTACATCGCCACAACCTTCTATGATCAAACCAATTAACCCTCGGCCCTCAGTCCCCAGCGGCTGCAGAGCAACTGACCACGGCGGCGGTCAGACCTGTGACGCAGCGGAGGGTGCTAAGAATCTCTGGCTCCGGACAGGCCGCCATTGGAATCTGAACCTGGCAACGTTTAACGCTAGAACTTTAGCTAGTGAGGCTAGCCTAGCAGTGCTGTTTGAGGAACTAGCGGGAATTAAATGGGAAGTGATAGGGCTTAGCGAAGTTAGGAGGACCGGTGAGGCGTATACAGTACTAAAGGACGGACACATACTGTGCTATCGCGGGTTAGAGGATAGACGAGAACCCACACCTAGTAGGTGTGGGTTTCCTCATTAATAAGGATATAGCTGGTAACGTAGAGGAGCTCTACAGTATTAACGAGAGGGTAGCAGCTATAGTAATTAGGCTGAATAGGAGGTACAAGCTGAAAGTGGTGCAGGCCTACGCACCCACATCCAGCCATGATGACCAGACCGTTGAAAGCTTCTATGAGGACGTAGAATCAGCAATGAATAAAGTAAAATCGCAGTACACTGTACTGATGGGCGACTTCAATGCGAAGGTGGGCAAGAAACAGGCTGACGACCACGCGGTAGGTGATTATGGGATAGGCTCTAGAAATAGCAGGGGAGAGTTATTAGTCGAATTCGCGGATAGAAATAATTTACGGATCATGAATACCTTCTTCCGCAAACGAGAAAACAGGAAGTGGACCTGGAAGAGCCCCAATGGTGAGATTAAAAATGAAATCGACTTCATACTATGCGCTAAACCTGGCATCATTCAGGATGTGGCCGTCCTCGGAAGGGTGCGTTGCAGCGACCATAGAATGGTAAGGTCTAGAATTAGCTTAGACTTGAAGAGGGAACGGAAGAAGCTAGCGAAGAAGAAGACCATTAACGAGTTAGCCGTAAGAGGGAAAGCACAGGAGTTTAGGATAGTGCTGCAAAACAGATATTCGGCTTTAACTGAGGAAGATGATCTTGATGTTCATTCAATGCACGATAACCTGACATCAATAATTACGGAGTGCGCAATAGAAGTAGCTGGTAGGACAGTTCGAAAAGATACCGGGAAGCTATCTCAGGTGACGAAAGATCTGATTAAGAAGCGCCAAAACATGAAGGCATCTAACACTACCGATAGAATAGAGCTAACAGAGCTATCAAAGTTAATAAATAAGCGCAAGGTAGCCGACATAAAGAATTTTAATATGGAGAGAATCGAGCATGCTATAAAGAACGGAGGTAGCCTAAAAACAGTGAAGAGGAAACTAGGCATAGGTAAAAACCAGATGTATGCATTAAGAGACAAGCAGGGCAATGTCATTAGCAATATGGATAAGATAGTTAACGTAGCCGAAGAGTTCTACACAGACCTGTACAGTAGCCAATGTAATCAGAGCGCTAATGAGAACAGCAGTGCACAGCAATGCGTCATCCCGCCTGTAACGAAAGATGAAGTAAAGAAAGCCTTAGAAGCAATGAAAAGGGGAAAAGCAGCTGGGGAGGATCAGGTAACAGCAGATCTGTTGAAGGATGGAGGGGACATCGTGCTAGAAAAACTAGCCACCCTGTATACGCAATGCCTTATGACCTCGACTGTACCAGAAGCTTGGAAGAATGCAAACATTATCTTAATTCATAAGAAGGGAGACGCCAAGGACTTGAAAAATTACAGGCCGATCAGCTTACTATCCGTTGCCTACAAAGTATTTACTAAGGTAATCGCTAATAGAGTCAGGGCAACGTTAGACTTTAATCAACCAAATGATCAGGCAGGCTTTCGTAAAGGATATTCCACAATAGATCATATTCACACTATCAATCAGGTGATAGAGAAATGCGCAGAATATAACCAACCTCTATATATAGCTTTCATTGATTACGAGAAAGCATTCGACTCAGTGGAAACCTCAGCAGTCATACAGGCATTGCGTAATCAGGGGGTAGAAGAGCCTTATGTCAAAATACTGGAAGATATATATAGCAACTGCACAGCCACTATAGTCCTCCATAAGGTCAGCAATAAAATTCCAATAAGGAAGGGTGTCAGGCAAGGAGACACGATCTCGCCAATGCTGTTCACCGCATGTTTGCAGGAGGTTTTTCGAGGCCTGAATTGGGAACAGTTGGGAATAAGAATAAATGGAGAATACCTAAATAATCTGCGATTTGCTGATGACATTGTCTTGCTGAGTCACTCAGGAGGTGAACTGCAAATCATGATCACCGAGTTAGACAGGCAGAGCAGATCGATGGGTCTAAAAATTAACATGCAGAAAACCAAGGTAATGTTCAACAGCCTGGCAAGGGAACAACAGTTCACAATTGGCAGGGAGAGCCTAGAAATTGTGCCGGAATACGTCTACTTAGGGCAGGTAGTGACAGCTTATCCGGATCTTGAGAGGGAGATAACTAGAAGGATAAGAATGGGGTGGAGCGCATATGGCAAATTCTCGCAGATCATGAGTGGCAGTTTACCAATTTCCCTCAAGAGGAAAGTGTACAACAGCATAATCTTACCGGTACTCACCTACGGGGCAGAAACGTGGAGGCTAGCGAAAAGAGTTCAGCTTAAGTTAAGGACAACGCAGCGAGCCATGGAAAGAAAAATGATAGGTGTAACGTTAAGAGATCGGAAGCGGGCAGAGTGGGTGAGGGAACAACCACGGGCTAATGACATCCTAGTCGAAATCAAGAGAAAGAAATGGGCTTGGACAGGGCATGTAATGCGAAGGCAAGATAACCGCTGGTCTTTAAGGGTAACGGAGTGGGTTCCAAGAGAAAGTAAGCGTAGCAGGGGGCGGCAGAAGGCTAGGTGGGCGGATGAGATTAAGAAGTTTGCAGGCAAAGGGTGGATGCAGCTGGCAAAGGATAGGGTTAATTGGAGAGACATGGTAGAGGCCTTTGCCCTGCAGTGGGTGTAGTAAGGCTGATGATGATGATGAATGATTCTTACTCAAAATAATAGTGAACTTTTCGAGTCAATAGCGAACAAATGCTCCGACCACCACCGACAGTTGCTTGCTTCAGATTCACGCAGTCCGGAAATTCTTGTACGGAAGGTCTCGGATCCCTTTGTATTACTGGTGTGCGTGCGCGCGCGTGTGTGTGTGTGTGTGTGTGTGTGTGTGTGTGTGTGTGTGTGTGTGTGTGTGTGTGTGTGTGTGTGTGTGTGTGTGTGTGTGTGTGTGCGTGTGCGTGTGCGTGTGCGTGTGCGTGTGTGTGTGTGTGTGTGTGTGTGTGTGTGTGTGTGTGTGTGTGTGTGTGTGTGTGCGCGCGCTCGCGTAGGGTGTCTGCGACCGCCTGAGACCCTCCTGGTTTTAAAGGTGCATTAAAGAGGAATCTGAACTCATCTTTTTACCGCGGGAACTCTATCTACACGTTCCAGGCATTGTTACAAAGTTTGCAATTCTGTCTTGTGTGGCTGATTGCCCTATTTAAATCGGATTAAACCTCCCGGCTGCCGCCTTTATCTTGAACTCAACGCGGTAGGTCGGAGGACTCAATCAATGCGTCAGCCAGTCCCGTCGCGGCTTGCCGCTCTGCCATCGGCGGAGTGATACGTAAATCAAAGAGTCCATGTGGATTTTTATTTCCGTGGGCCTCATTTGCACACTGAGACGGCCCACTGACTGAAACTCTTTACTCACTGAAACCAAAAAAGCTAAGCGTCAAAAACAATTTTTTTGTTCTTAACACATGTACAGTCTTTGTCAAAGTATACAGCCCAAGGTGCCTGCTTCTGAGCCCTGCAGCGCGGCTTCTCTTGCATGCTCAGGGACTCTAATCTCACGAAGGCGGGAGGATCTTGGGCCCTCAAATTTCCCAAGCTTAGGACTGTCAAGTGAGCTTAGGAGCATCGCTACACGGCTTGGAAGCAAGCCCCTTGGGCTGTATATTTTTGACAAAGACTGTACTTCTCAAGCCACATATTCTTTCAAAAAGATGTTTAACTCTAAAAAAGGTACATTTCAGAAGCTCCCGCTTTGGCATTGTAAAAAGTAGAAATGCTTCATTAGTGTCGTCTGCTATTGTGGGTTTGGGCCCTATGTTCATACATAGGCTGTAGATCGTGTCATAAGAAACTTGCCCTCACGTTCCTATGAGAAACTTGTTTGCGCTTGCAGAGTTCCGGCACCCCCATGTCCTGGCGCTGCGCTAACGAATTTTGCGAAGAAAAAATGATCGAATTAGGACGCGGGAACCTTTCCTAGCGCAGGTAAGTGACGGCGGTGTTCATGCTGTCAAGTTCAACATGCAGATATTTTCTTTGAATCAATTCATGAAGTGGAAGTCGGTTTTGCGTGCAATACCCGGCCAATATATATATATATATATAAATTATGGCTACTGATATCTTGGACAACGTTCTGCGACAGACCACAACGACTTGTAAAATCACTGTCCCGAAATGCGTCTCCTGGCCGACGCTTTACAAGCGCTGTCAGTAGCTGTGCAATGGCGGAGCGCCCTCATCCAAACATTTTCGTAACGCAGGTTAGTACATCGTAGTGCCTATTTTCTAAACAATTCTTGACACATTTGCCTCTTACAGCTGCCGAGTCTGCCGTGTTGCGTTCGTATGTATGGGCAATGCTTTTATGCTCTAAAGTTCCTTCTTTTGTCTGGTGATACTGAGACAAACCCTGGTGCGTATAAACTTGATAGTGTTCTTGCTGAACTCAAAAGGTTGTCAGCCGATCAAAATCAAAAAATCACTGGCGTACAGGACTTTAAAGGCCAGATGCGTTCTGTCGACCAAACCATTTCTGATCTGAGCAAGTGCCGAGCCGATCCGGAAATTCTTTTTCAGAATATTCCCGCTCTAAACTCGGACATATAATTCGCCCTGTCTGTCGTCGCTGAGACTGCTGCTGTTGTTGCCTACCTTGATGCTCCAATAGACGACGCAGAAGACATGTCGGGTTGCAACAATTTGATCTTCTATGGCCGTCCAGATTCCAATTCCCACCTATCATTCACCGAATCAGAAGAAATACTAATTAGGCATTGCAAGGATTGACATCACAGGTCAATACCACAGGCTTTCACTTATAGAAAAACGCAAAATACTCCTGCGACGACCCGGAAAAAACCTCCCCGGCCATACACCCTGGCCTTGCGAACTTCCCCCACTTCTGTCAGTAATATTTTCTACATCCTGCCATCTCCCCAAAACACCCACCCAGAGCATGATCGAGAGAGACAGAAAAGTATTGCCAAGACTCTGCAAAACAACCATCCTACCCATGCCCCGGAAGTTTACGTATACCCGGCCGAATATTCAAGCCAACCTGCATTTGCACTATTGGCTGTATTCGGTAGATTTCAAAACTCGATTGCCAATGCTTCAAATCCAAATTTGACAGATTCCCAGAAAGAGGCAGCAGTTACCTTAGCAGTCGCGCAATCCTCTGTTCAGAATATTCTTCCAAATTCCAAATCGGCAATTAGTAATTATCGCGAAATCCACTCTCCGGCTGCTGAAAGCCTAGAATAATCCGTCCCCCACTCCAGCCTAATCACCTTATCACACTCCTCAGGGTGCCTGCAGACAGCGAACACCCTGGCAACACGGCCGCTCTCACCCAATCCCGAGCACTCGTTAGCCAGGCTGAGAGCGACCTGCCTTCGTCTCGCAGTGCCAGGAATCAATTCTTAACTACCACGACCTATGCCTGCTTTATAGATATTCCCGCATAATGTACCCTCCATCATATAAATCCCCTCCCAAAAGCGACCACGTTCTGTGGCGCCGACACCAAACGGCCACAGTCACGACCCCTTTCCTTTTCTCAATTACAACCCACGGTGATACCCCTTCTCACTGCCACTTGCGTGCTAGCGCCAGAGCTGACTTCAGTCACATCTTTGTGAATTGACTGAACGAATCGAAGGCCCCGTGGTACGGGTAAGAATACTAGAGGGATTTGAGGCTGTTTTGTGCAGCACGCAGCCGGAGACACAGCTTGTACACCTAGGGATGGTGGGCTGGGCCAGGAGGATCACCAAAGCACAAAAGTGTCAAGCCATCTAGAGTTACCAGGGGCACATCGTCATCCTGCGACCTCTTCCCCTCCCCCCCCCCCAACTCAATTGTTCTCTCAGGAATACAGAAAGGTGTTGACTGAGCGAAAACTAATACGTTTGGAAAATACTTTGGGATATTTATGATGTATTTTAAACATATTTTGTATTCATGAATGCACTATAAAAAATGCCTGAAATAGGTTCCTGAAATTTTTTGTTTGTAATTCGAAATATATTCTTCAAATTTGCCAAAAAGACGTCACTTAAAGCATGCTTCGAGCACGTGTCAAATACGTCCAAAAGTATGAATGCGGTTTTAACATCTTGTCAATATATTAAAAGTGTACTTTCGTAAATGTAAATTTAATGCATTCGAAGTGTACGTCACTTGAAGCATGTTTCGAGCACGTTTCAAATACGTGAAAAAATATTGTTATGCCGAGGAGTTCGAGGAAGAAGGGGAGAGAGGCGCGCGCAGACTGCTCTGGGTTCTTGGTTGTTGGCGACAAGCTTTCGTCCATAGAGCTCTCACCTGTACTAAAGTCATTTCATCCGCTACATTTGGTGGATGTGCTGGGTATGCGGGTCCTGGATTCGCCAGTACCCCGTCGCAGCCGCCGTGTAGCAGGTTTGCCACCGTTCTCGCCTCAAGAGTTCCTCCCGGTGCCTACCACGCAAGCGACGCAGACTCGGGTACAGCGACCTGACCAAGAGACGACCTTGCTTTATCAGCGAGAGCCGCGTACATTCCACGGCGAGACCGAAGAGGACGTTGAAGAATGGCTTCGACATTATGAAAGGTGCAGCAAGTACAACCTCTGGTACCCTACCGCCCGCCTGTACAACGTCGTTTTCTTTTTTGCTGGCACGGCTCTGACTTGGTTTGACCACCACGAGGAAACTCTTAGGACCGGGAGCCGATTCGTTGAAGGAATCAGCAAGTCCTTCGGAGATATTTTTGCGAATAAGGAACGTGTTGAGCAACAACTTTCTCAGGGAGCCCAGCTGCCCGGTGAAACATGCACGCGATACATGGAGGAAGTCTTGGAACTTTGTCGCATTGTCAACCGGCAGATGCTAAAAGATGACAACGTAGGGCACCTTCTCGAGGGGATTGCAACCCTTGCTATGGTTGCAAACGTCATAAAGCAGTGCCGTGCATTTGAGGCACTTTAAGCGCACCAGATAGCGCCCAAATTCGGCCGCCTTTCTAATGTGAAAACCGTCGCCAGCATCGACATCCCCGAGCCAGAAGACATCGCCTGTATAGTCAGGAGGATCGTACGCGAGGAGTGGCTGGTCAACGTCAACGTACAAATTTTGATCTGCCTTACCAACAGACATCGGGGTCCGTGCCATCATGGGAACAGCGCACGGCATGGACTTCACCAAATAACAACGGACCGTGTTAAAACTCCGGCTCCGAGCGGACCCAGCAATCAACGTCGCACCCTTATTTCCAGCAGCGACCTTCCCATTCTGATGAAGTGCCTCGTGGTGCGCCTCGTCGCGCGTCCGTCGCCTCTTCTCAACTTCCAAGGGATCCTGCTATGTGCTTTTAGAGCCGCCAGGCGCCCATATGTTACGGCTGTGGGTGCAGCGGACACATCTCCCGCTTTTTCCCGCGTCGTCGACTTTCTCGACCCCCTCCACAACGCGCACCACGCTTCAGGAATGACGCCCAGTGGAGCAGCTGCCCGCTATCTTCTATCGGCCTCCTTCTCCTCACCGACGTACACGCAGTGACTCCACTGTCTCCGATCGGAGTATCACTCCACCGCCACAGCGACTAGGTCGTTCACCATCTCCACGTCGCCGCTTCGTTTCTCTACTCCTGGGAAACTAGGTGCGTCCAATGGAGGTAAGGTCGCCGGATGGTCAATCTCACGAATACCTCTGACTATCATCATGTTAAAGAACAATGTGTCAGCATGTGTTGACAATGTTGAAACAGATGTTTTGGTTGATACTGGTGCCGCCGTGTCAGTTATGAGCCTTTCATTTAAGAACCGTCTTGGACACAGTTATGGTTCTGTGGGACAGAACCGGTACGTTTTGTGGAGTTGGCGGTGAAACTTTAGTTCCGGTTGGCCTGTGCTCAGCTTCAGTTGTGCTTGGTGACGAGTGCTACAGAACAGAATTCGTTGTGTTGAGACCTGCCTCCCATGACGTTATCTTGGGTGTTGACTTTTTGCGTGAGTGTGGTGACAAATTGAATTTAGTGCCGGTGACATTTCTTCGAATCGAACATTATCCCCGCATTAGTGGATAACCTGTCCCGTTATCATGAAGGAGTTCTCTCCCTGGCGGAAGATGTGCTGCTGCCTGCGATGACGGCAACCTTTGTGCCTGTGAAAGCAGCCGAACATTTCGTGGAAAACACTCAATAGTCCTCGAGTCGGATGTTTCGAACGGGGCGAAAAAAAAATCTTTTGGTGCGACATGCCATCGTGGAGGCAGTGGATGGTCATGCACACCTCTGGACTGGGAACCTGTCAGAACCTGTTCGGCTACCTCCTTGTCTAGCTCACGCGAGATTTGACTACCATGTGACCCCCACGATTGAAGCTATTTCATATTGCAGCGGAGCCGCGCAAGCAAAGTCTGAATATTGTGCTGCGCTTGAGCTCATGATCAACAAATCGCTCCCATCTAGTGAACGCCTTACCCTGAACGACATTTTGACTGATCATGTCCAAGTATTCAACTTTGCCTCCAACGGAACTGGTAGCCATTTCCCAGCCTCTCGATTACAGCATAAAATTGACACTTGAAACGCACCCCCTATTCACCAGAAACCTTGCAGAGTATCTCCGGCTGAGCGCAAGATAATTCAAGAACAGGTGGACGACATGCTGCAGAAAGAGTCATCCGAGAGTCTTCCAGTCTGTGGGGCGTACCTGTTATTCTACTCCGGGAAAAAGACAATTCTTTGAGATTCTGCGTTGACTACCGTCGTTTAAATGCGCTGACCAAGAAAGACGTGTAACCACTACCTCGTATTGACGACGCAGTCGATCGTCTGCATCCAGCTTCATATTTCTCTTCCGTTGATTTGCCATCTGTTGGCGAATTTCCCTGCATCCATCCGACCCCAGACGACTTGTACGAATTAAGTGTGATTCCATTTGGTGTATGCAACGCCCCCGCGACGTTCGAGCGATTTATAGACACTATCCTTCGTTGGTAAAAATGAGAAATATGAATGTGTTATCTGGATGATGTCATCATTTTCGGCAAGACCTTCCAAAAGCACAATGAAAGACTCCGTATTGTTCTTTAGTGCATCAGCAAAGCGGGACTCATTTTCAACTCCAAGAAGTGCCATTTTGGGGACCGGCAATCTCTAGTTCTAGGATTCCTGATCGACAAGGGTGGTATCAGGCCGGATCCACAGAAGATCGTTGCAGTACAAGATTTCGAACCTCCACGCACACTGAAAATCCTTCAGAGCTTCCTCGGACTCTCTTCATATTTTCGTTGTCTCATTGCTGGCTTTGCGCAAATTTCCCACCCCCTCACTTCTCTTCATCATAAGGATTCGCAATTTGTGTGGACCCCCGTATGCGAATCTTCGTTCCACCTCCTCAAATCTTCTCTCACTTCAGCACCCCTTCTGCGGCACTTCTGCCCTTCTGCTGTGACGGAGGTTCATACTGACGCCAGTAGCGTCGGTCTTGGGCCGGTGCTTGTCCAGCTGTGTAGTGGGGATGAGTACGTTATTAACTACGCTAGCCGCACGTTAACAAAATGTGAGCGTAACTACACTGTCACCGAATTGGAGTGCCTAGCAGTTGTGTTCGCTGTACAGAGGTTCCGACCCTACCTATATGGACGCCACTTAACTATTGTCAAAGACCATCATTCTCTATGCTGGCTCCTCGAAATTCGCGATCCATCTCGTCGTCTGGCGCGCTGGGAATTGCGCTGACAAGAATATACCTTTGCTGTCTCGTACAAAAGTGGCCGTCGTCACGCTGATGCAGACTGCTTGTCACGCCACCCAATGCCGACCTCAGTCAACGATGAAGACTGTTTCGAAGGGTGTTTAGCCTCGCTCGCGCCGACGTTACCCAGTATGGCTGCCTTTCGGCGAGAGAAACGTAGCGACCACTCACTGCAGCCGCTTATAAAAGCGGCAGAAGGAAGAACAGATTCAATGCCATTTACTGTCGTAGATGGCATTTTATACAAGAACTACTCTGTCGACAGTGCTTCCCTGCTTTTAGTCGTTCCAAAAAGTCTCCGCTTGCTAGTTTTGCACGCTATGCACGATGACATCACATCTGGACATCTGCGGTTCTCTCGCACTCTGCACCGAATTCACCAGCGTTTTTATTGGCCGCAAGTTTTTAAGACCACCAAGCAGTACGTTGCAACATGTGAAGAATACAACCGATTTAAGGCACAAACCACCACGCCGGCCGGTCTTTTGGAGCCCGTCAAACCACCCACTTCTCCTTTTGAAAAGGTTAGAATGGACCTAATTGGTCCTTTCCCAAAGTCTTTAGAGGGACGTCGCTGGGTGATTCTGTGTGTAGACTATCTCAGCAGATACGTGGAGACCACCGCTCTCGTTACCGCAAAGGCTGGTGATGTTACATCCTTTCTCCTACACGCTGTTATTCTTCGCCATGGCGCACCCCGTGTTATAATAAGTGATGTGGAAGGCAATTTACTGCTGATGTCGTGGAAGAAATGCTCCGGCTTTGTGGATCGGACTACCGACACTCCAAACCGTACCACCCGCAGACCAACGGTCTTACCGAGCGCACCAAGCGCACTCTGACAACCATGTTGCCTATGTACGTCTCGTCTGATCATCGCAACTGGGACGCAGTGCTACCATATGTGACGTACGCTTACAACACTGCCAATCATGAGACCACCGGGTACTCTCCCTTCTATTTGCTTTAAGCCAGAACTCTCCGCGTTTTTCTCGATACCATCTTTCCGTTTTCCCCCAACGAAAACGCGTCCGTAGGCCAGATACTATGCCGTGCTGAAGAAGCCCTTCGAATAGCCCGCTTATGTACCCTGGCCTCACAACGCCGTTCGAAAGATTACTACGACCTGCGTCATCGGGCGGTGTCTATCTCTGAAGGAGACTTTGTCTGGCTTTGGACGCCAATCCGCAAGAGAATATTGTAAGAAATGTTCTTGTACAAGTACGATGGCCCCTTCGTCGTGTTAGACCAACTGACTCACGTGAACTACGTCGTCGCCAAGGCGACGACGGATAAACGCCGCTCCTGCAAGGCACAAGATGGTGATGTGGCTCTCTTGAAGCGCTGCCATCGTTGATCTACCTAACTTTCTCCGGGATGAGAATGATCTGCCCCCGGGAAGTCGTTACGCCGAGGATTTCGAGGAAGAAGAGGAGAGAGGCGCGCGCAGAAAGCTCTGGGCTCTCGGCCATTGGCGACCAGCTTTCCTCCATAGAGCTCTCACCTGTACTAAAGCCATTACATCCGCTACAATATTAATGCGGTTTTAGCATCTTGTCAGTATATTAAAATAGTACTTTGGTACATATTAAATAATGCATTCGAAGTATATGTCACATAAACCATGTTTCAAGCACATTTCAAACGCGAAAAAAATATGAGTGCGGTTTTAGCATCTTGTCAATATATTAAAAGTGTACTTTCGTAAGTATGAAAATAATGAATTCGTGGTATACGTCACTTAAAGCATGTTTCGAGCCCGTTTCAAACGCGTGAAAATATTATGAATGCGGTTTTAGCATATTGTCAGTATTTTAAAGGTGTACTTTCGTAAATATGAAATTAATGCATTCGAAGTATACGTCCTCTAAAGCATTTTTCAAGCTGGTTTCAAACACGTGAAAAAAAAAATATGTATGCGGTTTTGCATCTTGGCAATGTATTAAAAGTGTACTTTCGTAAATATGAAGTTAATTCATCTCAAGTAGACTTCAAATATAACAAACGTGTAGTCCTTTATAAAGTATTTGAAGTATACTTTTAGCCGCCGCGGTGGCTGAGTGGTTATGGCGCTCGGCTGCTGGCCCTATAGACGTGGGTTCGATCCCGGCCGCGGCGGTCGAATTTCGATTCAGGCGAAATTCTAGAGGCCCGTGTGCTGTGCGATGTCAGTGCACGTTAAAGAACCCCAGGTGGTCGAAATTTCCGTAGCCCAACACTACGGCGTCTCTCATAGCCTGAGTCGTTTTGGGCCGTTAAACCCCCATAAACCAAACCAAACCGAAGATCACTTTTAGATGCCGTGGAAATACCTAATGCTCGAAATCGCGTTTCGGGAAATGGCATTTGCATGTTGACAGTGTATTTAAATTCTACTTTCGCAAATACTATATTAATTCGTCCAAAGTACACTTCAATTCTAACGAATGAGCCGTCCGCGTAAACGTATTTGCAGCACACTTCAAGCTACCGTTGAACACTCAGTGCTCGAAATCGCGTTTCGGGAGATGGCAGGTTGGCAATGCGTTTAAAGTGTACTTTGGTAAATACGAAATTATTCGTGCGTAGTATACTTCAACTCTAATAAATGGCTATTCCTCGTCAGCATTTTTTCAGCACACTTGAAGCTGCCGTGGCACCACCTAGTGCTCGAAATCGCGTTTCCGACAAGAGTGAAAACTCTCTCTTTTCCTCCATTCGTTTATGTTAACTTCTAGCAGAAATGCAATCACCTCTTATTTAAATTAAGTGTGGACAGCGTGATAGCATTACCGACAAGGGCGCCGTGCACACCTCCGGGTCCGAGCGTGCCAGCGAAAAGAACCCCGATTAGCAGGGCTGACCGGCTCCCATAGACGCTCATGTATTTTTTCGTTGGCAGTTCGACTGCTGACCAACGCCTGACAAAAGTTACGACTAGCACTTCAGTTTTAGATGGACCGCAGATTTAAACGCGACCACTCCGGCGCTTGTGCAACAATTTGGGGGCCCACAGTCTTTTCGCAAAAAGCGCCGCACTGGGCAAATAATTTGTTTCCTCTGGAGCGGCATATATAAGCAAAGCCAAGTATTAAGTTTGTCGGAGGAGTTCGTGTTTGCTGACGTCACTTTCCGTCGGCATTTCCTCCGTGGCGACATCTTTCGCGTTCAGGTCACGTCACGTGACCTTGCATTGGCATAGACTTCTTGATGACAACGCGTTTTATCTGGGATTGTGTCTCCCGATGCTTATGACCAGTTCAGTCATTATTTCTGCTGTTGACAACATTAATCAGTATTATCCGACTAGCACACCTTCTGTAAGCCGAGCCGAAGTGAATGTATTTTGAATGCATCAATTGTATATATTTAGCCTATTTTAAATGTACTGTAATGTATTTAATGTATGTTTTAATATATTTAGTGTACATTTTAGTATACCTTTAATGTATTAATTATATATCTTTAGTATATTTTAACTGTATTTACTGTGCATTTTAGTATATTTTTATTGTATTTATTGTGTATTTTAAGTATACATTTATTGTATAATAAATATACAAAGCGGACAGAAAACGCATTTTTGATGCATTTTTAAGAATGTTCGGAATAGTACTCCTAGCATACTTAGAAAGCATTCGCATTGCAGTTTAAGCAGAGGAACAAAAAAAGCAAAATATATACGAAATAATAAATGTGTTCGAAATGCATTTTTAGGACAGCCTTTTTTCGCTAACGGTTACCTAAAATAACACGCCGCAGATGTGCTATTTTTTTTAAACTTCCTTAAAAGATGTAGCTTCATCAACATGAGGGGTTCTTGCCCCGGAAACTGCATACTGATGAACTGTTTTCTCCTCCCTGACGCAGAGCCAAAGCCGCACCTGCGGAGCAACTTGTTTTTATTCAGCCCAGAATAACTACAAAATTGGAGAAAGTTATTCTTCCAAAAGAATGAATTTATTTTTATTTCCCTGTAAGAAAAACATTAAGGCACCTCTTTCTCTTTTTTGTCTTCCACTTCCACTTTCCCCCTTTCTATCACGGTGCGGTTGAGATGTCGACCGAGAAGTACTGGACCTTTAATTTCCTCAAAACCAATTTTCCTTCTCAGCCTGAATGTGGGGGCGGTGGGTAGCTCCGGGTCACGTGGCTACTTCCGACGAATATCAGAGCGGTGCTGGCATAGCGCCGTCGCGATTGTGAGGTCGTTTTGGTTGGAAAGCAGCTATACAGCATGCTTGTATGCTTTTGGGTCGAGTTTCACAGGAGTATGATGTCGAAAAACTTCTACTGTATGTAACGTAACTATGGAAAACCGGTTCTTTTTAGTGCGTAGCAGCAACGATCTCAGCGCCTGCGTCTATTACTGTACCAGTAGCGGTTCCAATTAGGGAAAAGGCTTAGTCACGTAGCTTAGCGTCGTTTTCGCGGTCTTTTCAAGTATGAGTTTTTGTGCTTTGGAATCGTACTATACTTGTTCTTGTGCGCTTAGAGTGGAAAAAAAACGTGAGCCAACGCTGAGGCAGCGATCGAATATCGAGAGTTAACATACCTAAAACAGGTCGCCAGTACGAATCCCTGCCGCGAGCTACGCTCTACATTAATCTACATTAACCAATCAGTTTACGCTACACAAAACGCTGAATCGTACAACGCCACCCGGAACATTGTGTGGGAAATGGTTGGCCCATAAATTTTACTCTTATGCCAGGACTAGGCGGCCCGAATTTGACGCCTGACAGAGAGGGATATATATACCGGATCAACATAGTTTAGTTGCCCGTTGTGGTGCTCGGGCATTAAGCTGCCGTCTGTTGTTCTTTTATCCATTATGTAGCCACCTCGACTACAATAGTAACGGCTGGGCTACTATTTGCGTTATAACGCAAAACGCATCACACCCGAAACTCTAAAGTGGAGCATATCGCTCTAACACAATGTCGTTGCTATGGAGGCCGCCATCTTGGATTTTATCTGTGGAATCAGCATAACATGGAGCCTCGAAACGCGATCAGTAGAGCTAAGGCTATAAAATTCCTTCAATGTCATGTGATAGCGCCACGTCTTCGTTACTCATAGTAACAGCGTATGCAGACGAAGTAATTACGCGGCGATGAAGCTGACTAAACTCGAAAGCGAAGTTAAACAGCGCACCGACTGAAATGGTCATTGACAACCACTCCTTTTAAAATAGAAGGCGGATGCACAGTCAGGCCGGAATGAAACGCGATCACAGATAGGGCGAATGTAGAGGCCTGTGACATAATTCTCCAATTAGCCGCGTCCTCTGATATATATGCAGCCACCTTTTCCCCATAAACCTCTTTATCTCATTCGGCGACATTACTTTCTGCCGCTCCCTCCTACGTTAGCCTTCTCTTGGAATCCTGTTCCTTACACTCAACGACCATCGGTTTTATGGCTTCGCATTGCGTGCCCCACCCAAGCCCATCTTTTCTCCTTGATTTAATCTAAGATGTCATTACCCCGAGACGTTTCTCTGACTCACTCTATCTGTGTTATTTTTTCTCTGACCCGCTATCTCACCTAAGTAGACGCATTCCCTTACCACTACTAGCACCTCGCTACCAATTTCGAACTGCTGCTCTCTTGCGAGACTGTTGAACATTACTTTGGTTTTCTGCATGTTAATTTTAGACCCACTGTTCCCCTCTGCCTGTCTACCTCATTTAGCATGCTTTGCAGTTAATCTCCTGACTGACTCAGCAAGGCAATGCCATCAGCGAATTGCAGATTACTTAGGTTTTTTTTCTATTAACTGTTACCCCAAACTGTTCCCAATCTAGGTCTCGTAAAACCTGCTGTTAGCACGCGGTGAGTAGCATTGGCGAGATCCTGTCTCTCAGCCCGACACCCTTGCTTAGTGGAATTTTACTGCTGGCTTTATGAACGACTATGGTAGCTGTGCAGTCGTTACAGATATTTGGCATGAGAAAATGAGCGCTGCAACAAGACGACGGATGAAGACAGAACACACACCACGAGTGCTAACTTTTGGCTGCAGGAATAACACAAGCAATAACACATTTCTGGATACATGCTATGTCATTCCCCGGAACAGAGATAAACTGACTCGAGATATCCTTGAAGCTACACAGATAGCTACTTTGTGTGATCTGTGTGTGAGCGAGGCTTCTATATTCTTATCGAAACGTGAATTAGTATTCCTAGTATTGTAATCGCCTTTATCCTCTCATGTTTACCTTTTCCTATTGATTTCTGCGGCTTCCCAGCTTTGGCGCATTTGACTCGTCGATAGGGAAAGGTTTCAGTCGCTGCGGTGTTGTGTTATTCCTTCAGTCGGAAGTTAGAGCTCGTGGTGTGCGTTCGGTCTTCGTCCGTCGTCTTGTTTTCGCGCTCCTTTTCTCATGGATTGATACCGACTCGCCCAACTTTCCACCTTTGTCAGATATCTTCCAGTATTTTTACATAAGACTCTGTTGCAACCACTGTTGCTCTCCAGTTTACGCTAGCTTTATCTTCCACTAGACGAGCAATCAAACTATCCGTGTACAAGAAGCTGCAGTCTTCGGCTGTTAGCTGCACTGCGCCTGAAAAGAACAGGCATACCCATATAGAATTACACAAAGGTACGGAACACTCAACTATTTTTGCACGGTGCCATCACTATAGAATATAAGCAAGGCACGAGCGTCAAGAACTAAAAATTCGCGCAAAAGCGTGTCATGAAATTTGCAGGACACAGGTTGCCATATTGGCTACGAATAAACCCGCGATACAGACTCGACAAAGCTAAAACGCGACTGACGACGAGCAGTACCTGCGGCGACGACGAGTAGGTGCCTCTCAAACCGTGCCTTGGCAATCAATGTGGAGCAGGAGCATCTAGAACAACACTCAGCGTCTATAACGATGGACATCGCCATCACTGCTGGGGCCGTAAAACGGACGTGCGCACTTCAGGCCATCCATGCTAATACAAAGGAAAACAGACGACAGCGTGGAAGGTTACTCGTAAACACGGTCGCTGAAGCTTCCCCCTCAAATTATGTGCACTCAGGCTGAGTATAGCCGTTGTTCTCATCAAGTTCAGGACCGAAAGCTCACAACTGCATTCACGCTGTGTGTTGTTGCTAAGCGGCCGGCGAAGCGATTTCGTTCTCACTTCCGCCGTCGAATGGGCTATTTTTCCTTTGCAGGCAGAAAATGGTGTGATATCGCAAATTGTTTGCTTATTTATTTTTAGCACGTGCTCACGCACACGCGCTTGAATGGACGTCGACAACATGTGAAGCGCTATGCGAGCGCTCGGTCTTCCATGTTTTCGGAGCAGTGGAAACGCGAATGTGCTTTCACATATGCTCAAAAATGGCTGAGTATGTGTGCACCACCGCCTCTCATTTGGCTCATTAAAGAAAAAGGATTCCCAGCGCCGGTCGTCGTGCCCGCAGCACGTGAGGCGCCGGCACGCAAGGAAGGGTTTCTTGCGAGAAAAACGTTAAACCAGCTTGTGCGTGTTCGTCAAGATTATGCATGCATCCCCTGCCGACAGTTATGCTGGTAGTCGGCAGACTGCCGCAGGGCGCAACGCACCCTGATTCGTTTCCGCTTACAACTTACAGGAAGCAATTCACGAACGTAAAAATCGCAACGACCACAGCAGGGTCAATAACAGGGGTTTCCTGCGATCATACTTATTGCGTAGTTAGTTAAAAAAGACGCGATAATTGACGTCACAGTGAGCCGTTTCGTGAGAAATGCGCTTGCAGTTTTTTACTGAGATGTGCTGTTGAATGAATACGTTAGAGCGCGACTGCTGCTCGCATGCTTTTTAGGATGCCTCGAACAGTGTTTAACGTATGGCTCTATAGAAAGGGGGCCTGTAATGATTCGAGCACAGGTGGAGAAAGAAATAAACGGGGAGAGAGAAAGAGGCTGACGACCTGTTTTACACATCGTTTTGTACAAATCGGAGAAATCAATTTTATAGGTCGTTTGCTCAAGCGGTCTCACAGACCTCAAAGAAACGATCCTCATGATCTGACAGTATGCTCGTTGTTTTGTAGCCTTGCACTTGAGCGGCCACCTCTCGACTGACTCGTAGTGCGAGGGCACGGGCTTCCCTTTTTCTCAACCTTTTTGAGCAGGGCTCTTTGTTTGCTCTATTTAGGGTTTTAAAAACATGTTAATGATTCTTGCAGCGATGGCGTAGAGGTAGAACATCCGCCTCGCGTGCAAGAGGACCGGGGTTCAAATCCTGGTGCCGCGCAATTCTCCACCGGGTTTAAAAAAAAAAATCCGCGTGTCGATGGAATTGCATAACCAGGCCTGGAGTGCGGCCTGATCTCGGTGACGAAAACCGACAACGCACTCCCTCACCAGAGCAGGATTTGGCCACCCTGGTGTAGTACATCGCCACAACCTTCTATGATCAAACCAATTAACCCTCGGCCCTCAGTCCCCAGCGGCTGCAGAGCAACTGACCACGGCGGCGGTCAGACCTGTGACGCAGCGGAGGGTGCTAAGAATCTCTGGCTCCGGACAGGCCGCCATTGGAATCTGAACCTGGCAACGTTTAACGCTAGAACTTTAGCTAGTGAGGCTAGCCTAGCAGTGCTGTTTGAGGAACTAGCGGGAATTAAATGGGAAGTGATAGGGCTTAGCGAAGTTAGGAGGACCGGTGAGGCGTATACAGTACTAAAGGACGGACACATACTGTGCTATCGCGGGTTAGAGGATAGACGAGAACCCACACCTAGTAGGTGTGGGTTTCCTCATTAATAAGGATATAGCTGGTAACGTAGAGGAGCTCTACAGTATTAACGAGAGGGTAGCAGCTATAGTAATTAGGCTGAATAGGAGGTACAAGCTGAAAGTGGTGCAGGCCTACGCACCCACATCCAGCCATGATGACCAGACCGTTGAAAGCTTCTATGAGGACGTAGAATCAGCAATGAATAAAGTAAAATCGCAGTACACTGTACTGATGGGCGACTTCAATGCGAAGGTGGGCAAGAAACAGGCTGACGACCACGCGGTAGGTGATTATGGGATAGGCTCTAGAAATAGCAGGGGAGAGTTATTAGTCGAATTCGCGGATAGAAATAATTTACGGATCATGAATACCTTCTTCCGCAAACGAGAAAACAGGAAGTGGACCTGGAAGAGCCCCAATGGTGAGATTAAAAATGAAATCGACTTCATACTATGCGCTAAACCTGGCATCATTCAGGATGTGGCCGTCCTCGGAAGGGTGCGTTGCAGCGACCATAGAATGGTAAGGTCTAGAATTAGCTTAGACTTGAAGAGGGAACGGAAGAAGCTAGCGAAGAAGAAGACCATTAACGAGTTAGCCGTAAGAGGGAAAGCACAGGAGTTTAGGATAGTGCTGCAAAACAGATATTCGGCTTTAACTGAGGAAGATGATCTTGATGTTCATTCAATGCACGATAACCTGACATCAATAATTACGGAGTGCGCAATAGAAGTAGCTGGTAGGACAGTTCGAAAAGATACCGGGAAGCTATCTCAGGTGACGAATGATCTGATTAAGAAGCGCCAAAACATGAAGGCATCTAACACTACCGATAGAATAGAGCTAACAGAGCTATCAAAGTTAATAAATAAGCGCAAGGTAGCCGACATAAAGAATTTTAATATGGAGAGAATCGAGCATGCTATAAAGAACGGAGGTAGCCTAAAAACAGTGAAGAGGAAACTAGGCATAGGTAAAAACCAGATGTATGCATTAAGAGACAAGCAGGGCAATGTCATTAGCAATATGGATAAGATAGTTAACGTAGCCGAAGAGTTCTACACAGACCTGCACAGTAGCCAATGTAATCAGAGCGCTAATGAGAACAGCAGTGCACAGCAATGCGTCATCCCGCCTGTAACGAAAGATGAAGTAAAGAAAGCCTTAGAAGCAATGAAAAGGGGAAAAGCAGCTGGAGAGGATCAGGTAACAGCAGATCTGTTGAAGGATGGAGGGGACATCGTGCTAGAAAAACTAGCCACCCTGTATACGCAATGCCTTATGACCTCGACTGTACCAGAAGCTTGGAAGAATGCAAACATTATCTTAATTCATAAGAAGGGAGACGCCAAGGACTTGAAAAATTACAGGCCGATCAGCTTACTATCCGTTGCCTACAAAGTATTTACTAAGGTAATCGCTAATAGAGTCAGGGCAACGTTAGACTTTAATCAACCAAATGATCAGGCAGGCTTTCGTAAAGGATATTCCACAATAGATCATATTCACACTATCAATCAGGTGATAGAGAAATGCGCAGAATATAACCAACCTCTATATATAGCTTTCATTGATTACGAGAAAGCATTCGACTCAGTGGAAACCTCAGCAGTCATACAGGCATTGCGTAATCAGGGGGTAGAAGAGCCTTATGTCAAAATACTGGAAGATATATATAGCAACTGCACAGCCACTATAGTCCTCCATAAGGTCAGCAATAAAATTCCAATAAGGAAGGGTGTCAGGCAAGGAGACACGATCTCGCCAATGCTGTTCACCGCATGTTTGCAGGAGGTTTTTCGAGGCCTGAATTGGGAACAGTTGGGAATAAGAATAAATGGAGAATACCTAAATAATCTGCGATTTGCTGATGACATTGTCTTGCTGAGTCACTCAGGAGGTGAACTGCAAATCATGATCACCGAGTTAGACAGGCAGAGCAGATCGATGGGTCTAAAAATTAACATGCAGAAAACCAAGGTAATGTTCAACAGCCTGGCAAGGGAACAACAGTTCACAATTGGCAGGGAGAGCCTAGAAATTGTGCCGGAATACGTCTACTTAGGGCAGGTAGTGACAGCTTATCCGGATCTTGAGAGGGAGATAACTAGAAGGATAAGAATGGGGTGGAGCGCATATGGCAAATTCTCGCAGATCATGAGTGGCAGTTTACCAATTTCCCTCAAGAGGAAAGTGTACAACAGCATAATCTTACCGGTACTCACCTACGGGGCAGAAACGTGGAGGCTAGCGAAAAGAGTTCAGCTTAAGTTAAGGACAACGCAGCGAGCCATGGAAAGAAAAATGATAGGTGTAACGTTAAGAGATCGGAAGCGGGCAGAGTGGGTGAGGGAACAACCACGGGCTAATGACATCCTAGTCGAAATCAAGAGAAAGAAATGGGCTTGGACAGGGCATGTAATGCGAAGGCAAGATAACCGCTGGTCTTTAAGGGTAACGGAGTGGGTTCCAAGAGAAAGTAAGCGTAGCAGGGGGCGGCAGAAGGCTAGGTGGGCGGATGAGATTAAGAAGTTTGCAGGCAAAGGGTGGATGCAGCTGGCAAAGGATAGGGTTAATTGGAGAGACATGGTAGAGGCCTTTGCCCTGCAGTGGGTGTAGTAAGGCTGATGATGATGATGAATGATTCTTACTCAAAATAATAGTGAACTTTTCGAGTCAATAGCGAACAAATGCTCCGACCACCACCGACAGTTGCTTGCTTCAGATTCACGCAGTCCGGAAATTCTTGTACGGAAGGTCTCGGATCCCTTTGTATTACTGGTGTGCGTGCGCGCGCGCGTGTGTGTGTGTGTGTGTGTGTGTGTGTGTGTGTGTGTGTGTGTGTGTGTGTGTGTGTGTGCGTGTGCGTGTGCGTGTGCGTGTGTGTGTGTGTGTGTGTGTGTGTGTGTGTGTGTGTGTGTGTGTGTGTGTGTGTGTGTGTGTGTGTGTGTGTGTGTGTGTGTGTGTGTGTGTGTGTGTGTGTGTGTGTGTGTGTGTGTGTGTGCGCGCTCGCGTAGGGTGTCTGCGACCGCCTGAGACCCTCCTGGTTTTAAAGGTGCATTAAAGAGGAATCTGAACTCATCTTTTTACCGCGGGAACTCTATCTACACGTTCCAGGCATTGTTACAAAGTTTGCAATTCTGTCTTGTGTGGCTGATTGCCCTATTTAAATCGGATTAAACCTCCCGGCTGCCGCCTTTATCTTGAACTCAACGCGGTAGGTCGGAGGACTCAATCAATGCGTCAGCCAGTCCCGTCGCGGCTTGCCGCTCTGCCATCGGCGGAGTGATACGTAAATCAAAGAGTCCATGTGGATTTTTATTTCCGTGGGCCTCATTTGCACACTGAGACGGCCCACTGACTGAAACTCTTTACTCACTGAAACCAAAAAAGCTAAGCGTCAAAAACAATTTTTTTGTTCTTAACACATGTACAGTCTTTGTCAAAGTATACAGCCCAAGGTGTCTGCTTCTGAGCCCTGCAGCGCGGCTTCTCTTGCATGCTCAGGGACTCTAATCTCACGAAGGCGGGAGGATCTTGGGCCCTCAAATTTCCCAAGCTTAGGACTGTCAAGTGAGCTTAGGAGCATCGCTACACGGCTTGGAAGCAAGCCCCTTGGGCTGTATATTTTTGACAAAGACTGTACTTCTCAAGCCACATATTCTTTCAAAAAGATGTTTAACTCTAAAAAAGGTACATTTCAGAAGCTCCCGCTTTGGCATTGTAAAAAGTAGAAATGCTTCATTAGTGTCGTCTGCTATTGTGGGTTTGGGCCCTATGTTCATACATAGGCTGTAGATCGTGTCATAAGAAACTTGCCCTCACGTTCCTATGAGAAACTTGTTTGCGCTTGCAGAGTTCCGGCACCCCCATGTCCTGGCGCTGCGCTAACGAATTTTGCGAAGAAAAAATGATCGAATTAGGACGCGGGAACCTTTCCTAGCGCAGGTAAGTGACGGCGGTGTTCATGCTGTCAAGTTCAACATGCAGATATTTTCTTTGAATCAATTCATGAAGTGGAAGTCGGTTTTGCGTGCAATACCCGGCCAATATATATATATATATATATAAATTATGGCTACTGATATCTTGGACAACGTTCTGCGACAGACCACAACGACTTGTAAAATCACTGTCCCGAAATGCGTCTCCTGGCCGACGCTTTACAAGCGCTGTCAGTAGCTGTGCAATGGCGGAGCGCCCTCATCCAAACATTTTCGTAACGCAGGTTAGTACATCGTAGTGCCTATTTTCTAAACAATTCTTGACACATTTGCCTCTTACAGCTGCCGAGTCTGCCGTGTTGCGTTCGTATGTATGGGCAATGCTTTTATGCTCTAAAGTTCCTTCTTTTGTCTGGTGATACTGAGACAAACCCTGGTGCGTATAAACTTGATAGTGTTCTTGCTGAACTCAAAAGGTTGTCAGCCGATCAAAATCAAAAAATCACTGGCGTACAGGACTTTAAAGGCCAGATGCGTTCTGTCGACCAAACCATTTCTGATCTGAGCAAGTGCCGAGCCGATCCGGAAATTCTTTTTCAGAATATTCCCGCTCTAAACTCGGACATATAATTCGCCCTGTCTGTCGTCGCTGAGACTGCTGCTGTTGTTGCCTACCTTGATGCTCCAATAGACGACGCAGAAGACATGTCGGGTTGCAACAATTTGATCTTCTATGGCCGTCCAGATTCCAATTCCCACCTATCATTCACCGAATCAGAAGAAATACTAATTAGGCATTGCAAGGGATTGACATCACAGGTCAATACCACAGGCTTTCACTTATAGAAAAACGCAAAATACTCCTGCGACGACCCGGAAAAAACCTCCCCGGCCATACACCCCTGGCCTTGCGAACTTCCCCCACTTCTGTCAGTAATATTTTCTACATCCTGCCATCTCCCCAAAACACCCACCCAGAGCATGATCGAGAGAGACAGAAAAAGTATTGCCAAGACTCTGCAAAACAACCATCCTACCCATGCCCCGGAAGTTTACGTATACCCGGCCGAATATTCAAGCCAACCTGCATTTGCACTATTGGCTGTATTCGGTAGATTTCAAAACTCGATTGCCAATGCTTCAAATCCAAATTTGACAGATTCCCAGAAAGAGGCAGCAGTTACCTTAGCAGTCGCGCAATCCTCTGTTCAGAATATTCTTCCAAATTCCAAATCGGCAATTAGTAATTATCGCGAAATCCACTCTCCGGCTGCTGAAAGCCTAGAATAATCCGTCCCCCACTCCAGCCTAATCACCTTATCACCCTCCTCAGGGTGCCTGCAGACAGCGAACACCCTGGCAACACGGCCGCTCTCACCCAATCCCGAGCACTCGTTAGCCAGGCTGAGAGCGACCTGCCTTCGTCTCGCAGTGCCAGGAATCAATTCTTAACTACCCACGACCTATGCCTGCTTTATAGATATTCCCGCATAATGTACCCTCCATCATATAAATCCCCTCCAAAAGCGACCACGTTCTGTGGCGCCGACACCAAACGGCCACAGTCACGAGACCCCTTTCCTTTTCTCAATTACAACCCACGGTGATACCCCTTCTCACTGCCACTTGCGTGCTAGCGCCAGAGCTGACTTCAGTCACATCTTTGTGAATTGAACTGAACGAATCGAAGGCCCCGTGGTACGGGTAAGAATACTAGAGGGATTTGAGGCTGTTTTGTGCAGCACGCAGCCGGAGACACAGCTTGTACACCTAGGGATGGTGGGCTGGGCCAGGAGGATCACCAAAGCACAAAAGTGTCAAGCCATCTAGAGTTACCAGGGGCACATCGTCATCCTGCGACCTCTTCCCCTCCCCCCCCCCCCCAACTCAATTGTTCTCTCAGGAATACAGAAAGGTGTTGACTGAGCGAAAACTAATACGTTTGGAAAATACTTTGGGATATTTATGATGTATTTTAAACATATTTTGTATTCATGAATGCACTATAAAAAATGCCTGAAATAGGTTCCTGAAATTTTTTGTTTGTAATTCGAAATATATTCTTCAAATTTGCCAAAAAGACGTCACTTAAAGCATGCTTCGAGCACGTGTCAAATACGTCCAAAAGTATGAATGCGGTTTTAACATCTTGTCAATATATTAAAAGTGTACTTTCGTAAATGTAAATTTAATGCATTCGAAGTGTACGTCACTTGAAGCATGTTTCGAGCACGTTTCAAATACGTGAAAAAATATTGTTATGCGAGGAGTTCGAGGAAGAAGGGGAGAGAGGCGCGCGCAGACTGCTCTGGGTTCTTGGTTGTTGGCGACAAGCTTTCGTCCATAGAGCTCTCACCTGTACTAAAGTCATTTCATCCGCTACATTTGGTGGATGTGCTGGGTATGCGGGTCCTGGATTCGCCAGTACCCCGTCGCAGCCGCCGTGTAGCAGGTTTGCCACCGTTCTCGCCTCAAGAGTTCCTCCCGGTGCCTACCACGCAAGCGACGCAGACTCGGGTACAGCGACCTGACAAGAGACGACCTTGCTTTATCAGCGAGAGCCGCGTACATTCCACGGCGAGACCGAAGAGGACGTTGAAGAATGGCTTCGACATTATGAAAGGTGCAGCAAGTACAACCTCTGGTACCCTACCGCCCCGCCTGTACAACGTCGTTTTCTTTTTTGCTGGCACGGCTCTGACTTGGTTTGACCACCACGAGGAAACTCTTAGGACGGGAGCCGATTCGTTGAAGGAATCAGCAAGTCCTTCGGAGATATTTTTGCGAATAAGGAACGTGTTGAGCAACAACTTTCTCAGGGAGCCCAGCTGCCCGGTGAAACATGCACGCGATACATGGAGGAAGTCTTGGAACTTTGTCGCATTGTCAACCGGCAGATGCTAAAAGATGACAACGTAGGGCACCTTCTCGAGGGGATTGCAACCCTTGCTATGGTTGCAAACGTCATAAAGCAGTGCCGTGCATTTGAGGCACTTTAAGCGCACCAGATAGCGCCCAAATTCGGCCGCCTTTCTAATGTGAAAACCGTCGCCAGCATCGACATCCCCGAGCCAGAAGACATCGCCTGTATAGTCAGGAGGATCGTACGCGAGGAGTGGCTGGTCAACGTCAACGTACAAATTTTGATCTGCCTTACCAACAGACATCGGGGTCCGTGCAATCATGGGAACAGCGCACGGCATGGACTTCACCAAATAACAACGGACCGTGTTAAAACTCCGGCTCCGAGCGGACCCAGCAATCAACGTCGCACCCTTATTTCCAGCAGCGACCTTCCCATTCTGATGAAGTGCCTCGTGGTGCGCCTCGTCGCGCGTCCGTCGCCTCTTCTCAACTTCCAAGGGATCCTGCTATGTGCTTTTAGAGCCGCCAGGCGCCCATATGTTACGGCTGTGGGTGCAGCGGACACATCTCCCCGCTTTTTCCCGCGTCGTCGACTTTCTCGACCCCCTCCACAACGCGCACCACGCTTCAGGAATGACGCCCAGTGGAGCAGCTGCCCGCTATCTTCTATCGGCCTCCTTCTCCTCACCGACGTACACGCAGTGACTCCACTGTCTCCCGATCGGAGTATCACTCCACCGCCACAGCGACTAGGTCGTTCACCATCTCCACGTCGCCGCTTCGTTTCTCTACTCCTGGGAAACTAGGTGCGTCCAATGGAGGTAAGGTCGCCGGATGGTCAATCTCACGAATACCTCTGACTATCATCATGTTAAAGAACAATGTGTCAGCATGTGTTGACAATGTTGAAACAGATGTTTTGGTTGATACTGGTGCCGCCGTGTCAGTTATGAGCCTTTCATTTAAGAACCGTCTTGGACACAGTTATGGTTCTGTGGGACAGAACCGGTACGTTTTGTGGAGTTGGCGGTGAAACTTTAGTTCCGGTTGGCCTGTGCTCAGCTTCAGTTGTGCTTGGTGACGAGTGCTACAGAACAGAATTCGTTGTGTTGAGACCTGCCTCCCATGACGTTATCTTGGGTGTTGACTTTTTGCGTGAGTGTGGTGACAAATTGAATTTAGTGCCGGTGACATTTCTTCGAATCGAACATTATCCCCGCATTAGTGGATAACCTGTCCCGTTATCATGAAGGAGTTCTCTCCCTGGCGGAAGATGTGCTGCTGCCTGCGATGACGGCAACCTTTGTGCCTGTGAAAGCAGCCGAACATTTCGTGGAAAACACTCAATAGTCCTCGAGTCGGATGTTTCGAACGGGGCGAAAAAAAAATCTTTTGGTGCGACATGCCATCGTGGAGGCAGTGGATGGTCATGCACACCTCTGGACTGGGAACCTGTCAGAACCTGTTCGGCTACCTCCTTGTCTAGCTCACGCGAGATTTGACTACCATGTGACCCCCACGATTGAAGCTATTTCATATTGCAGCGGAGCCGCGCAAGCAAAGTCTGAATATTGTGCTGCGCTTGAGCTCATGATCAACAAATCGCTCCCATCTAGTGAACGCCGTACCCTGAACGACATTTTGACTGATCATGTCCAAGTATTCAACTTTGCCTCCAACGGAACTGGTAGCCATTTCCCAGCCTCTCGATTACAGCATAAAATTGACACTTGAAACGCACCCCCTATTCACCAGAAACCTTGCAGAGTATCTCCGGCTGAGCGCAAGATAATTCAAGAACAGGTGGACGACATGCTGCAGAAAGAGTCATCCGAGAGTCTTCCAGTCTGTGGGGCGTACCTGTTATTCTACTCCGGGAAAAAGACAATTCTTTGAGATTCTGCGTTGACTACCGTCGTTTAAATGCGCTGACCAAGAAAGACGTGTAACCACTACCTCGTATTGACGACGCAGTCGATCGTCTGCATCCAGCTTCATATTTCTCTTCCGTTGATTTGCCATCTGTTGGCGAATTTCCCTGCATCCATCCGACCCCAGACGACTTGTACGAATTAAGTGTGATTCCATTTGGTGTATGCAACGCCCCCGCGACGTTCGAGCGATTTATAGACACTATCCTTCGTTGGTAAAAATGAGAAATATGAATGTGTTATCTGGATGATGTCATCATTTTCGGCAAGACCTTCCAAAAGCACAATGAAAGACTCCGTATTGTTCTTTAGTGCATCAGCAAAGCGGGACTCATTTTCAACTCCAAGAAGTGCCATTTTGGGGACCGGCAATCTCTAGTTCTAGGATTCCTGATCGACAAGGGTGGTATCAGGCCGGATCCACAGAAGATCGTTGCAGTACAAGATTTCGAACCTCCACGCACACTGAAAATCCTTCAGAGCTTCCTCGGACTCTCTTCATATTTTCGTTGTCTCATTGCTGGCTTTGCGCAAATTTCCCACCCCCTCACTTCTCTTCATCATAAGGATTCGCAATTTGTGTGGACCCCCGTATGCGAATCTTCGTTCCACCTCCTCAAATCTTCTCTCACTTCAGCACCCCTTCTGCGGCACTTCTGCCCTTCTGCTGTGACGGAGGTTCATACTGACGCCAGTAGCGTCGGTCTTGGGCCGGTGCTTGTCCAGCTGTGTAGTGGGGATGAGTACGTTATTAACTACGCTAGCCGCACGTTAACAAAATGTGAGCGTAACTACACTGTCACCGAATTGGAGTGCCTAGCAGTTGTGTTCGCTGTACAGAGGTTCCGACCCTACCTATATGGACGCCACTTAACTATTGTCAAAGACCATCATTCTCTATGCTGGCTCCTCGAAATTCGCGATCCATCTCGTCGTCTGGCGCGCTGGGAATTGCGCTGACAAGAATATACCTTTGCTGTCTCGTACAAAAGTGGCCGTCGTCACGCTGATGCAGACTGCTTGTCACGCCACCCAATGCCGACCTCAGTCAACGATGAAGACTGTTTCGAAGGGTGTTTAGCCTCGCTCGCGCCGACGTTACCCAGTATGGCTGCCTTTCGGCGAGAGAAACGTAGCGACCACTCACTGCAGCCGCTTATAAAAGCGGCAGAAGGAAGAACAGATTCAATGCCATTTACTGTCGTAGATGGCATTTTATACAAGAACTACTCTGTCGACAGTGCTTCCCTGCTTTTAGTCGTTCCAAAAAGTCTCCGCTTGCTAGTTTTGCACGCTATGCACGATGACATCACATCTGGACATCTGCGGTTCTCTCGCACTCTGCACCGAATTCACCAGCGTTTTTATGGCCGCAAGTTTTT